>NC_066527.1:19124106-19155421 GCF_024679095.1 Eriocheir sinensis | reverse complement strand
GAAAGAAAAACAAACTACCGTACTCGCTTAAGAAAGAAAAAAAACTGTCGTACTTTGCTTACTAAAATCTTATAATGAAACTGTCAAACTATCTCTTATGTTAATAATTATATCCATCTACCTAACTATCTATCTGTGTGTGTGTGTGTGTGTGTGTGTGTGTGTGTGTGTGTGTGTGTGTGTGTATGAAAAAGAATATACCATTGTACTCTATCCGTGTATACTGTTGACCTCCTCCCCGCGTGTCCGCCCGAGGCACGGACGATACATAAATAAAGGGGTTTGGATACAGCCATTGATCGGGAGTGTAATATTAACAAAGGCACCGAGATGGAAGTGGAACCGTTGGGAACAGAACAGGAACCATTAGGGACAGAATTGGGACCGATGAGGGAGGAATTGGAACAGTTATGGAATCTTGAGACAGTTAGGGACAGAATTGGAACCGTTACGGACAGAATTGGGACCATTAGGGACAGAATTGGAGCCGTTAGGGGTAATACGAACCGTTGAAGATAGAATAAGAACCGCTAGTGACAGAACTGGAACCAATGAGGACAGAATTAGAACCGATGAGACCTGGACTGAAACCGTTGGGGACAGGAGTGGAACCATTAGTGGCAAAACTGGAACCGTCAAGGATAAAACTGGAACCGATGTGGACAAAACTGGAACCGATAGTGACAAAACTGGTACCGGTAAGGAAAGGGTTGAAATATACACACTCTTGGTTACATAAGGCCACATAGGGGGCTGCAGAAGGCTTGTACGTGTGTCCTGAAGGAGTGCGTACATGGGGCTGCTGCAGAGGCTTGTGTTGACGGTCCCCTTTGCGTTGAGGGGCGTGTAGGGGCGTGGGACACAACAGCCGCTGTCGCTAATCTGTTTTGAAATGCAAATTGTGTTAAAGTAGAACAGAACGGTGCGATTGCTGCCTCTATTACCAACGCTACCACCACCACCACCATCACCACCACCACCACCATCACCACCACCACCACCACCATCACCACCACCACCACCATCACCACCACTACGACCACCATCACCAACATCTCCACTACCACCATCACCCCCACCATCACCACCACCATCACCACCAACATCACCACCACCACCATTACCACCACTACCATCACCACTACCACCACCACTACCACCAACATCACCACCACCACCACCAACACCACCACCACTATAACCACTACCACCACCACTGCCACCACCATCACCACCACTACCACCAACATCACCACAACCATCACCACCACCATCACCACCGCCACTATCACCACCATCATCACCACTACCACCACTAACAATAATAACAACACTAATTTATTATACCAATACTAATACTGCTTTTTCATTTTCTTCTTCGTCGTTTTCTCTTCTTATTATTATTATCATTCTTCTTCTTCTTCTTTTTCTTCTTCTTCTTCTTCTTCTTCTTCTTCTTCTTCTTTCACTTTTTTCTTCTATTACAACTACTACTACTACTACTACTACCATCACCACCACCACCACCACCACTACCCAACAAAAAAGGCAGAAAAAAACAGAAGCAAGAGACGAATCACTAAAAACAAAACAAAACAGAAAACAAACAGAACACAAAAACAAAACAAACACGGAACTCAAACACAATAGACGAATTAACGCAACAAAACACGGAATCAGATTCTGTACCCCGCCATCACATCATCATCGTCATCATCTGCTGGTTCGTTTGAATGCGTTGTTTGCAGAGTGTAATTGATGTGCATTCGAGTGTAGGCGAAGGAAGGGAGGAACACACACACACACACACACACACACACACACACACACACACACACACACACGAACTAATGTAACGAAAGGATAAATAAATAGAAGGGAGAGTAACATGGAAAGTAAGAGGTAAAAGAGAGAGTGGGATGACGAGAGTTAATTAAGAGAGTGAGCAAAGAATATAAAAATTTGTATGTAAATAAATATATAATTGAACAGAGCAACTTAATACAAATAGACAGAGATATAGATAGGTAGATAGATAGATAGATAGATAGAGAGAGAGAGAGAGAGAGAGAGAGAGAGAGAGAGAGAGAGAGAGAGAGAGAGAGAGAGAGAGAGAGAGAGAGAGAGAGAGAGAGAGAGAGAGAGAGAGAGTACATAGTATTGAAAACCTTAACTTAGAAGAAATATAAAGAGAAACACTATAATCTATTTAGGGAAGGGAGATAGATAGAGATAGATACATAGATAAATAGATCGATAGATAGATATACAGACAGGCAGACAGACAGACAGACAGACAGACAGACAGACAAACAGGCAAACAGGAAGAGAGACGGAGAGGGACAACAGGAAACAGAGACAGAACAGAGGCAGAAAAAGACGGACACAGACCCACAGACAAACACATACACACACACACTTAAATCCCTCCCCCCAGGCTATCCCGTGTGACATAAACGACTGTCAGATTAAGAGGGGAAAAATAAGGGACGCCAGATGTTCCCGGACTGACTTCCTGATTAATTTGACGGAAAAATGCTAAGGACGAGTGAAAGAAGATGATTATAGTGTCGCGTCCCCGGAAAGATGCGGTTGAAGGGAAGAGGAAGAGGTAGGGGGAAGGAAGAGAATGGAAGAGGAAAAAGGGAAGGGAAGGGAAGAGGGGGAGTAGGGAAAGGAGGTAAGTGGGAAAGGGGAAGAGGAAGAAGGAAGAGGGAAGGGAAGAAGGGACAAGAAGAAGGAAATGGATAAAAATTAAGTGTTTTGTTGATTTTTTCTTTTTTTTCGTTTTATTATAGTTTCATTTTATTCATTTTTATTGGTAGAAAGTATGAGATAAAGATAGAGAGATAGATAGATAGATAGAGATAGAGAGAGAGAGAGAGAGAGAGAGAGAGAGAGAGAGAGAGAGAGAGAGAGAGAGAGAGAGAGAGAGAGAGAGAGAGAGAGAGAGAGAGAGAGAGAGAGAGAGAGAGAGAGAATTGTCAATGAGAAAAGAATGAAAGAAAGAAAAGGAAGAGAGAAAAAGGAGAAGAAAAAAAATATAATACAGTAGAAGACATGAAGGAAATGAAGAGGAAGGAGGAGGAGGAGGAGGAGGAGGAGGAGGGGGAGGGGGAGGGGGAGGATAATCCATTGGAAGGGTCGAACTGGGGTCCTCCCTTCACACGGTCTTAGTGACGCAACCGCTTCCCCAACCTCCTCCATAATTAGCTTGTCGGATTAGTAGGGTATTAATATCTCTCTCTCTCTCTCTCTCTCTCTCTCTCTGTGTTATTTTCGTTTTTTTTTTCTTGTATTTTCTTCCATTTCTTCTTTTTCTTCTACTTCCTCCTTCCTTTTCATATTTCCTTCTTCCTTTTTTTTCTTTCCTCTCTCTCTCTCTCTCTCTCTACCACCAAGTCTGGACCATGGGGTCTGTGTGGTCTGATTTTCTATGTAAATCTATGTAAATCTCTCTCTCTCTCTCCCTTCCTTCCTTTCCCTTCCTTCCTTCCTTCCTTCCCTTCCCTTCCCGTCCCCTCCCTTCCCTCCCTCCCTCTCCCTCTCTGTCTCCTTATACTATGAAAATAAGATAATAATAATAGGTGAACAAAAAATCAAAGTTGCTGTATAGTATTATGTCGACAATGTTTATTATTTACTGCACACTAACTCTCATTAAATGCAAGATATACAGATTATTTAGAACCTTTGTTGAAGAGGAGTTTGAAGTCAGGCTGATAGTTGAAGAGAGAGAGAGAGAGAGAGAGAGAGAGAGAGAGAGAGAGAGAGAGAGAGAGAGAGAGAGAGAGAGAGAGAGAGAGAGAGAGAGAGAGAGAGAGAGAGAGAGAGAGAGAGAGAGAGAGAGAGAGAGAGAGAGAAAAGGAAGGAGGCAAAATAAGAGGGAGATAGGAAGAGGAAATGGAGGAAAAGAAGGAGGAAGAATCAGAGAGAGAGAGAGGGATGGAAAGAGGAGGAATAAGAGATAGAGGAGGAGGAGGAGGAAGTGGAGGAATAGGAAGAAGAGGAAGAGAGAAACAGAAGGAGATGGAGGAAGAATAAGAGAGACAGGAGGAGGAGGAAGTGGAGGAAAAAAGGAAGAGAGAGAGACAGGAGGAGGAGGAAGAGGAGGAGGGAAAGGAGGAAAAAAAAGGAGGTGGAGATGAGCGTACATAGATGAGGAAACACACACACACACACACACACACATCTTAAAACACTATGATTATCCAAAAACTGACATAATACATCAACAAACACACACACCATCCTTTCAAACAAACTTATATATTTCAATTATTATTATTATATCACAAACACCCACAAATTAAAACAAACATACACTTGATAGACCTGTTTACACACACACACACACACACACACACACACACACACACATCATGACATTCCTACAGCTGTCACATAAACCATCAATAAGAAAGTGCAAGAAATTGGTCATCCTCTTCCTTGACAAGAGACGCAAATAAAAGGAAATATATATAATGGTAGATATATATTTCTTACACACTTTTAACATTAATACCCTATACTTTACTAGCCTATAACACTACCCCTCACTTTCTACTCTCCCCTCCTCTCCCTCTCCCTTCCCTTTCCTTTTTAACTCTTAACCTCTCCTTCTCCAGCCCATTTCAAGCCCATAACACTATTCCTTTCATTCTCTCCTCTTCTTTCCCTCTTCCCTTCCCCAGCCTGTTCCAAGCCTATAATACTCTTCCCTTCACTCTCCTCTTCCTCTCCTTTCCCTTCTCCCTTCCCTTTCTCCTTTTCAATCCCCTTATAAATCCTTCCCCAGCCTGTTCCAAGCTTATAATACTCTTCCCTTCACTCTCCTTTCCCTTCTCCCTTCCCTTTCTCCTTTTCAATCCCCTTATAAATCCTTCCCCAGCCTGTTCCAAGCTTATAATACTCTTCCCTTCACTCTCCTCTTCCTCTCCTTTCCCTCCTCCTTTTCTTCTCATCTCTCTATTCTCAGCCCTTTCTCTTTCCTTCCTCAGCTCCTCTCACTTCAATCTCTCCCTCTCATCCCATTCTCTCTCCTCTTCCTCCAGCCCCTTACAAGCCAGAGATGGAGTCTGTGAGCTCGGGGCTGTCCACCATGGGGCTGTCGCATTGCTGCTGGGCCTGTCGCTGCGTCAAGGCACTCATCAGGCTTTGCTGTGAGGCGAGGAGCTGCTGTTGCTGTGGTGGGTCCTGCTGGCTGTGGCCGTGGCTGTGTTGGTGGAGGGTGTCGTCAGTGTAGGCGCCTCCACTGCCTGTTGCCATGCCTGGTGAAGAGGTGATTGGGTGAGTAGCTGTTCATTGTTGTTCTTAGTGGTGGTAGTAGTAGCAGTAGTAGTAGAAGTAGAAGTTGTAGTAAGTGTGTTAACTGGCAAGTACTGTTAACATACACAAAAAATAAAAATAGGAGAAATAGTGGAATGAAGAGATAGAAGGAAAGGGAGAGATGGAAGAGGTAAAAGGAAAGGGAGAGATGGAAGAGGTAAAAGGAAAGGGAGAGATGGAAGAGATAAAAGGAAAGGGAGAGATGGAAGAGGTAGAAGGAAAGGAGAAAGGGAAGAGATAGAAGGAAAAGGAGAAAGGGAAGAGGTTGAAGGAAAATTGAAAAAAGGAAGAGGCAGAAGGAATAGGGGAAAGGGAAGAAGGAAAGGGGGAAAAGGAATAGATCATTATACTAGAATATCATCATTATCATCATCATTGTACTGCACCCAAGACTATGATAAACTATGTAAGAAAGGGACATCCACTTCCTTGTGCTGAGATGTCATGACTGTACATTACACTAACTTAAACTCTTACTGCTTATCTTCTACTCTTACACATCTAGTCTATAAAGAACACTTGATAGGGATATTGTACCTCACCTATGCATAATGAGACACCTTGGGCTGCCCCTGTGCTGGCTCACTGACCTAGAGGAGGAGGGTGCTGTGGGGTGGCCTTGGCGGAGGTGTTGGTGGAGGTGCTGGCGAGGGTGGTGGCGGAGGTGAGCTGCGTGATGAGGCTGATTAGTGTGGCGTTCTGGGTTGACACGGTGCTCAGGACTTCCTTCACAGTGTTGTTTTGGTTGGTGATGGTTTGCTGAAGGCTCTGGGAAGGGAGGGAGTGGGTGATGCTTTGTTATGATGGCCTTTATTCGTGTTTGTAAGGGTTGCTGTTTTGGGGTTGTCTTGCATAAAAGGGAAAGACAGTTGGTTCATTCATGTCATAACACAGCCTGACAGGACAGCAAGTCAGCACAAACAAAAGCAATTATAGTAAAGCTCTTCGGCAGTGGCTGAGTGGTCAGCATGCAGGTACAGCATCCAGGAGAATGCAGGTTCATGTCCCACCTGCCACAAGCTGGGATTTTTTTTAGTCACTGCCGAGTGGCCAAAGATGACCGACATGCTGCCCTGAAGACCACCTGTCAACCCGGATTCTAGATTCTCTCTCTAAAAGAGGATCAAAGATGAGCTCCGAGGGGCAGCACGAGCCAAGCAAGATAGCGCCACTATAAACACTTGCCTGCACCATGATGGGCTGGGCCGACCACCAGGCCCCACCAAGAAAGCCTACCCCAGCCGTAAACATAATAAAAAGAAAAAAAATGAACTCTGTTTTTGGGGTCACTGGGATGGACTACAGTAGACTACATACCCCATCACAGCATAACACAGCACACTCCAGCCTCACCTGCATGAACCTCTCCTGCCGTTCTGTGTGTGCCTTCAACACGTCCCTGATCTCCGTGAGGGCCGTCGAACACGTCTCCAACATGTTGAAGGTCTGCAGCTCCATCTGAGAGGGCTCCAGGCTGTCTACGGAGGTCATCTTTTGGGGGACCTGGGGCGCCACTTCACCCCGCGAGCCCCCAGACCCCGCCCCAGACTCCACCCCCAGGTCACTGTCCTCCACGGCCCCCCACCAGCGGTCCCTCGCACGCTGGGCAGCACGCCGACTCCTGAGGGAAGGAAGGGAAGGAGGCGAGGATAGTATGGGGGTGAGATTGTGAAGGTAGGAATGGAAGGTGGAAATGAGAAATAGATGGTCAGGAATAACAATAGAGGCAGAAGAGCAAGAATGAGAACAAGAACATGAAGAAGAAGAAAAAGATGGAAGAAGGAATAGAATTAGAAGGAAACAAGGCTGGTATGGGTGTGGGATATAAAAAAAAAAGTGGAAATGGAAGATGGAAATGGAAACAGAAGAAAGACAGAGGGAAATATGACTGCTATGGGGGTCGGATTATAAAGAGAGGAAACAGAAAATGGAAATTGGAAAAAAAAATCCATATCACAATTCACACTTTCCCCATGACCCCATACCTTCCTCTCTTCCTTGGGGGCTCACTCGTGGCGTCCGCTGCCTCCACCTTGCATTTCTCAGCCCCAGCAGCAGTGGTGGTGGTCTCCGTCACCCCAGGCATAGTGGGGGTGTCGGGGTCAGGGGTGGTGGAGGTGAGGGGGCTAGGGAGGCCTTCAAGATCTCGTCCGTCAACACCAGAGGGAAGTTTCTCGATTTTCTCCTTACGCATCAACGGAACAATTTGGTCGAGGATTTGAAAGTATGGCCAGTCAGGGCTTGCTGTGGAGTAGCCGCCTTTGATGTCCTGAGGTAAGGAAAATGTCATGGTAGGCTGGTTATGAAAGGAATTATAAAAGTCTGAAGTAGAAGGAAAAGGGAAGGAAAAAGGATTATAATAAGCTAGTTCATGGCGACAGCAAAGGAATGTTAGAAGTCCAGAAGGAAGTACAGAAGTCGAGAGCTACAACCGAGGAATTACAGAAGTCAAGAGAATGACAACCAAGGAATTACAGATGTCAACAGAGCAACAACCAACAAACAAATCAAATGAGTCAAGAGCCAGGACAGAGAACCAGGAGGAGAGAGAAAACAATGATCTTTGCCAGAACAGGATAGCATATGACAACAAACAAACAGAAGTGGATTATATTTGGAGAAAAGCCTTTATTCTGCAGTTTGTTATTTATTTGGAGTGAATTAGATGATGATGTTAATTTGTAGACTGTCACATAAGTCTACAAGATTGACTCAATTCTTCAACAATTCAAATAAGTGATGACAATTAGGTTAGGTAAAAACAAACATCGTTACTTTTTGGACACCTACCATATACTTCTGAAGGAGATTGGACCATTTTTTCCTGGCCTGTGTGGGTGATATCACATTCCTCAGCCCAAGCTCATCCACAATGCGGCTAAACAGAGGAAACCAATAATTAATTTCTGTAATTTAGCCTTACGTTCTATTGCAGTTATTAACCTCATGTCCTATTACAGTAAATTAACTGGATGCTGGAAAGGGTTTGGGAAATGTATAAATCACTGTGGTAATGAGAAATGATAACCCAACTCAACCTAACCTAACCTAACTTCATTAAACCTTGTGTGTAACCTGCCAAGCTGAGACCTTCCCCTCCCGCCTTGTCATCCCGATCATAGGTGTTACCTGTAGGCCTTCTCACACTGGTGCTTCCTGCCGTTGAACAAGTGGCGCAGTTTGTAACGAAGCTGAATGAACTCTCGGGTGGACTCGTCGGACCCTGAAAAGTGTATACTGGGTGTGAGTGGACAAAGGATGTGTGAATCAAAAACTAATGTTACTAATTAACTAATGTAAACAGACTTAACACTAATGCACCTAAACTAAAAAATAATGCAAAACAACCATAATTTAATAATAACAAAGAAAAATTTTGTTGGGAAATGAAGCTTGCTTACAAAACAGGGACAGAAACTGATAAGGAATAAGAAATAAGGAGAAAATGAATGAATGACGTGAGTGACAGTAAAGGAATGGATAAAATAGCCAACACAATTACAATCAAGTGGAATTTTCAATATATTATAATTTTAATTAACAATAATAATTAACTAGAATTTTCAGTCTATTATAATTTTAATGATTTTGTACTTGTCCTCACCTCACAGATAAAATAACTATGAAACCCTTTTATATTCCCTAAACAAACAATCCAACTTCTTCATAGCACACTGGGAAAGGACATCACCAACGGCCTCCTTTACACAAACAGCCCAATGTAACCCACAGACAGAGGACTCACAACATTTCCTAGTTGAAGCTTACCTGTTTCAGTTACATTTGAGGCTCAGATTAATGTCTTACATGGCTCCCATCTCTCAATATGTCAATAGTTTATATCAGTTGATTGGCTGATGTTGTTACCATTATTCTCTCTCACTTTATAAACTTTGACAAAACTTATTTGAGTATATCCAAGAGCATTATTGTGGAGTATAGTTTTGAATGAGGTGATTGAGAGAACATTTACCATTTCATCAGATACTTATACCAACCACAGCCACAAGACGTAATGGAGGCAGCTTACACGCATTACAGCCATTGATATAAAGATTTAAAGACCAGGAATAGCTTTAGTAACTCCATAAAACAAAAACAACAAAGAAAATCACCACCTGTCTCATCCTAACACGCAAACTATTGAACCTTACCAACAGACAAACAGGGGGCAGCTTGCACGCGTCACAACTATGAATTTGTAGCTTTAAGAACCAGAAGATACACTAATAACAACATAAACCAGAGAAAAGAGAGACTGGAAAGCGAAATGAGTGTGAGGTTGAGGCCCGCCCGTCCTGCCTCTCGCCTCCCTTGAAGATGACTCGGGGCGGCCACGCAGCCATAGACATCTTGAAGACACTCCCTCGCCCCTGTGATATATTGTGTTTTAGGCGTTGTTTGCTCACACTTAACACCGGCGTTCATGGTGGTGCCGCGGCCGTGGGTGTGCGTGCCTGGGGGCCGCCTGGTGGGGTGGTGTTGGGGGTGGAAGGTCGCGGGAGAAGTCTTCGGGGGTCTGCAGGGCGGCACGTGGCAGTGTTTGTTGACGTCGCTTACAACACCAACACAGACACGGGTTTACATAGATGTACACAGATACACAGACCACACCCCTATTAATCAATCAATCAGTGGGGTCATGTGTAGTGCCTGACCCGCCTGATGGGAGGGCCTCCTATAACTCACTCTGCGAGGAGGCACCTCTTTGGACTGGTTAAGGAGTGGCTTTTCTATCTCGCTGGTCGCGGGTTCGATCCCCGGGGCCGGTAAAACCCTTTCTTAGTCTGGATTGATTTCTCGTGAGTTTTTATACGCCGTGGTTGTCTCGTACAAAGACAACCCGGTGAGCAGGGTCGGCTTCTGGGCAGCGTGCCACGTGCCCGTACAGCCGGATATATGTCGAAAATCAGTCTCACGGAATAGTCACCGGTTTGACTACGGCTCATGTGACTTCTTTATGCTCTTAATGTCTCTCCCATTCATTAAAGTTCGGCCACAAATACACACTGGTACCACGGCTCATGTGACTTCTATACCGATCTCCCACCCATTCATTATAATCAGGCCACAAATAAACAAGGCTTTGCGGCTCATGTGTGACTCCCTTGTGCTCTTAATGTTCCTCCCATTCATTATTCCTTTGCCGTGCTCCCATTCCTCATCGTTAATATGTATCCGCATACCATCCGTCACCAGGAGCTGCTCATATATTCGCCATGGGTCATCCTTTATCAGTCTACCTCATGCTATGCTCCATTTGTGGTTTATTAGCGTTTTGTTGGTGTTTTTTATATTGTTCTTCTTCTTCGTGTTCTTGTTCTTCTTGGTCTTTGTCTTCTTCTAATTATTATTATTGTTCTTCACTGTCTCGTTTTTTCTTGTTCTTGTTCTTGTTGTTTTTGTGTACTCTCTCTCTCTCTCTCTCTCTCTCTCTCTCTCTCTCTCTCTCTCTCTCTCTCTCTCTCAGTCCAGGTGTGTCCTCGCGATTGATCACACGCACCTGTCCCTCTGTCCCACTGTTATGTGAGTGTTGTTATTTTATTATTATTATTATTATTATTATTATTATTATTATTATTATTATTATTATTATTATTATTATTATCATTATCATTATTGGTATTATCAATTATTGCCATGACATTTTACTTACTTTAACCAAATTAAAATATTTGGAAGTTATATTTTCTTTTTTGATGAGGTTATTATTACTTTTATTATTACCTAGTAGTAGTAGTAATAGTAGTAGTAGTAGTAGTAGTAGTAGTAGGCCTAGTAGTAGTAGTAGTAGTAGTAGTAGTAGTAGTAGTAGTAGTAGTAGTAGTAGTAGTAGTAGCTAATAGTAGTAGAAATAGTAGTAGTAGTAGTTGTTGTTGTTGTTGTAATATAGAGGCATTCATGATGATGATAATAGTGACGATAATGATGATAATAGTGACGATAATGATGATAATAGTAATAATGATGAGGAGAGGATGACACCGCCTCCGTGGCTAAGTGGTTAGCGTCAGTAACTACAAATCTGTGGTCCTGGGTTCGAATCCCCGGGCAGTCGGCGTGCAGCCCACCAGTTGCTTATCCTCCCTTTCTGGCTGCTCGATAAATGGATACCTGGGGACACCTGGGGAAGGCACGCTGTGGTAACCCGATGTCACACTGGCCCAGGTTGAAAGGACAATGCGATGGAGATGAGCACCGGAGCCACGCGCAGTCATAGCGTATGCCCCCAACTTTACCTCAATTCTCTTACAGGCGACACACACGGCCGAGGGTGATGGAGGTGCTGATGGTGATGATGATGGTGATGGCAGCCAACTTTTTACAGGCAATATCGTCGTCATCAGAACTCTTCCCCCAGGTGCGTGTGTTCGTGTGTGTGTGTGTGTGTGTGTGTGTGTGTGTGTGTGTGTGTGTAGATGAATAGATACAAGGCATATATGTCCGTGTGTATTTATGTGTGTATTTGACCCAGCAGACAATAAAAGAAGCACACACACACACACACACACACACACCGTTATTAATGACTTTCGGAACAACAAAAACGAGTGTGGTGAAAAAAGAACGAGAAAAAAACGTGTTAATATCTCGAAAGAATCCATAGGAGAGTGTTGACATTCATAGTGCTCTCTCTCTCTCTCTCTCTCTCTCTCTCTCTCTCTCTCTCTCTCTCTCTCTCTCTCTCTCTCTCTCTCTCTCCTTTTTTTTCTACCTTTTTTATTCAGTCGTTCGCGTGTGTGTTTCATCCCCTATTAATATCCACATTCCTCTTTTCCCTTTTTCCTTTCCGCACTTTTCGACCCTCTCCTCCTCTTCCTCTTCCTCCTCTTTAATTCTACTCCATCTCTTCCCCCCCCTTTCGTCTCTTCCTCTTCCTCCTTTCGCTACCCACCTTGTACTCTCTCCCTCTTATTTCCCTTATATCCGTTGTTCCTCATCTTTCCTTCATCCTAGCGTCACCCATCCCGTCCTCTTTCCCTCTTTATTCCTCTCTTATTCATCCGTTCTTCGTCTTTCCTACTTCCTCCTTCCCACCATTCAACTTTCTGTCCTCTTTATCTCTTATATATATAGTTTACTCATTCTCGCCCGCTTCTCATCTTCCTTTCTCTTATCCTCAGTATTCCTCACCCACCTATTCTCCTCTTCTTCCCTCGTACTCATCCTCTCCTGCGTTTCCCTGCCCCCTGTTCCTCTCCCATCAACATCACACACCCACGTCAATGTCCTCCTTTTCCTCTTTTGTTCCCACTTACTCGTTTTTCATCTCCTTTCTCCTATTTTGACTCATCCCCGCCGTTTTCACTCTTATTTTCCCCATTCTCGTCCGTTCCTGCTCTTCCCATTTTCCTATTCCGCCCCTATCAACACCACACACCCACGTCCCTGTTCTCTATCCTCCAGGTCGGCGTTGAGCCTTTCCTCGGGGCTCGGTGCTGGGTGCCGGGTGAGCTGCTGGCCACCACCGCCACCGCCGCCTCCTCGACACTCTTCCTTTGGTGTGCCAGGCAGTGCGGGCGTGCCGAGGACTGCCGCTTCTTCTCCCTCGCACGTGAGCCTCACGACTTTGATAGGTTAGGTTAGGTTAGGTTAGGTAAGTTAATATTAGGTTAGGGTAGGGTGGGTTCATGGGTCAGAAGCCTTGTCAAACTATCACTACATACAAGTAACAAAGACCCAGATGACACAAGCCTTGTCAAACTATCACCTTGTCAAACTTTCACCCTGTCAAACTATCACCCTGTTACCCTGTCAAACTATCACCCTTTCAAACTATCCCCCCGTCACTCTGTCAAACTACCACCCTGTCACATTGTCAAACTGTCACCCTGTCATCCTGTCAAACTATCACCCTGTCAAACTATCACAGCAGACACAGAATCCTTGCCAACCCACCCCCACACCCACGCAACCAAGACTTACACAATGATTCCTCCACGCCTCCCTTGCAGCGGGCGAGTGTCGGCGCTACACAGGGGTCATGTCGGCGGAGTGCAGCGTGGCGGGCGTCGGTGAAGGAGAGGCGAAGGTGTTCATGAAGTTCCAATCCAACCTGGCTCTGCTCCGACCCGTCCTGGCCTCCTCGACCGTCTATGACCATCGTGTGACCTTTGATGACATGGTGCGTGGAGGAGGAAGAGGAGGAGGAGGAGGAAAGGAGGGGTCAAAAGAGCAAGAGAGGAAAATACGTGGATATTAGAAAGGAAAATATGGAAAAAAATGATAGGAGTGTGGAGAAAGGTTAGGAAAGGAAGGGAAAAGAAGGAGGAGGAAGAGGAAAGAGTTAATTAAAGAGGATAGGAGAAAGATGGGGATATGTTGGAAAGGAATAGAACAGGGGAATAGGAGAGAGAGAGAGAGAGAGAGAGAGAGAGAGAGAGAGAGAGAGAGAGAGAGAGAGAGAGAGAGAGAGAGAGAGAGAGAGAGAGAGAGAGAGAGAGAGAGAGAGAGAGAGAAGAAGAAAATATGCCCTCAACCACACCACCACCACTACCACCACCATCACCATCTTACAATCACCACCACCACCACTGGAGTCTCGCATCATCACCTCACTCCTACCACCACCACCATCACCCCTACCACCACCACCACCACCACCCCCTAACCCTTCCCTCAGGCCCGGTACCCCTTCGATTGGACCTCCTTCCTGGACTGTCCGTGCACGCAGACCTTGCCGAACCAGTGGGCGAGCGTGGACCTCGGCGCCACCTGCGACGTGAGCCTCATCCGGGTGACGCTTTCCTTGGAGGCCCGAGAAACCATGTTCAAGACGGTGACTGTGTTTGTGAGTGTGTGTGTGTGTGTGTGTGTGTGTGTTTGGTTGGGGTGGAGGGTGTTTTGTGTTGTTTATCAATAGTTTTTATATCTTGTTTGTCTTGTTTATATTGTGTTGTTTATTTCGTTAATGTCTTGTTTATCTCGATTATGCATTGTTGTTTATCTTGTTTATCTCTGGTTTTCATCTTATCGTTTGTCTTTGTTTATCTCATCTCCCGTCTACCTCTCATTGTTTGTCTTGTTTACCTCTCCTGTTTACCTGTCCTCTCACCTTCCATCACCAGGTGGGCGACAGCGGGGACCCAACCAAGGACCCCGTCGTGGCCAGGTCGCTCCCCGCCACCAGGACGCCCAAACAAGTCATCACCTATGAGGGTAAGTGGTGGTGATGGTGATGGTGGTGGTTGTGGTGGTGGTGATGATGGTGGTGGTGGTGCTGGTTGTGGTGGTGGTGCTGGTTGTGGTGGTGGTGCTGGTTGTGGTGGTGATAATGGTGGTGGTGGTGGTGGTGGTGGTTGTGGTGGAGGTGATGGTGATGGTGGTAGTGGTGCTGGTTGTGGTGGTGGTGCTGGTTGTGGTGGTGATGATGGTGGTGGTGGTGGTGGTGGTGGTTGTGGTGGTGGTTTTCTCTTAATCTTTTCTTTTAATTTATTTCTCCTGTTCGTCTTTTTTATATTTTTCTTTTACGCAACCTTTTTATTCTGATTCCTCTTTTACTGTTATTGTTTTATTATTCTCTCTCTCTCTCTCTCTCTCGTGTCGTGTCGTAACCCCCCCTCCCTCCCTTCCAGTGGCGGCTCGTGGACGCTTCGTGACGATACAGCAACTGGAACTACTCCACCTTTGTTTTTGCAACTTGGAGGTGTACTGAGGGGCACACACACACACACACATACACACACACACACACACACACGCGCGCGCACACACGCGCACACACACACACACACACACACACACACACACACGGGCAGTAGACTCTAGACTGCATATGCAAGAACTTTCTCCAAGTCTTTACTGTTCAGTCTCGTCCTTCCTTCATTAATGGAACATCGTTGTAGCTTCACGGTGATGATAAACGCAAGGTCAAGGACAGATGGAAAAATGTGTTTGTAAATAAAGCGTCATGACAAGGATGGTTTTATTAACTTTATTATACTCCTCTTGGCGTTGTAATGTCGCGCGCCGCGGCGGCCCTCTCCGCCCCTCTCCGGTGATGGTGCGCACGTCCCTGCCCGGCCTCCCACCCCTACGCGTGCTGGCGGTGCTGTCCTGTGGCCCGGTGTCGCGGGTGTTCCTGGCGGTGGGCGGCGGGCGGCCGGTGGTGGCCAAGTATGCCTCGCTGGCCCGCGTTCAGCAGGAGGTGGCGGTGCTGCAGGACCTCCAGGGGGCGGGCGGCGCGCCGCTGCCCCTGGCGGTGGCCGCGACGCCGCAGTACTCGCCGCTGCTGCCCGGCGCGCGCTACTCCTTCCTGATGAGCGACCGCGGCCACGTCAGCCTGCACGGCCTGGCGCGCCGCCACGGTCTGGACCCCGCCGAGGCGCTGCGCCTCGCCCTGGACGTGGCACGCCGCCTGGCCGAGGTGCACGCGCGGGGCCTCGTGCACAACAATGTGCACGCCGAGCACGTGGTCCTCCGCGCGGAGCCTCTCGGCAGCGGCGGGCGGCGGGCGGCGCGGGCACGGATGGCGGCGTCCCTGGTGAGCTTCTCCTTGAGCTGCCCGGCGGGCGCGGCGCCGCGGCTGGACTGGCTGCCGCAGGGCCCGCGGCACCACCTGGCGCCCGAGCTGCTGCGCGGCGCGGCCTGCAGCCCCGCGGGGGACGTGTTCTCGCTGGGCAGGCTGCTGGCGGGGTTGACGGGCAACCGCGGCCCTGACCACTCGCCGCTGCAGCAGCTCGCGACCCACATGACCCAGCGGTCACCCGCGCGGCGGCCCAGCCTCGCCTGCGTTACCCAGCGGCTGGAGGCTCTGCTGCACGCCGGCCACCCGTGTCCCCCGTCGCCCGCCTTGCCTGGCCTCTCCAGGTGGCTCAGGGCGTGTGGCGCCTGTGTGGGGGACACCAATCTCCGCCTGGCCTCGAACACGCCGGCCGCCGACACTCGCGGTGGTAGGCCAGACAGCGAACACCAGCAGCCGCCTCGTCGCAGGAGGGGGGGCAGGGGCGTGGTGCTGGCGGGGCTGCTGCTGCTGCTGACGGGCCTGCTGCTGGGAGTGGCCGCGCAGGGGTTCAGACAGCAGTGAACAGATGTCTGAGTCTGACACATATCAACTCCCCTTGCCTTGTCGTCACGCAGCGGCACCAACACACCCACGCCCGCCGCGCCCAGGGTGACGGCCGCCCCAGATGTGGTGGGTGGACGGACATCGCACGCGGGTGTGTGCCCGCTGTTGGCAGGCATTTCTTTTACTGGTAATGTATAATGGCTTCTTTGATTTCAGTGTAAAGTATTTCTATTAATCTATATCTATCAGTCAACTGTGCGCTTTCTCTCCATAGGTATACCTGTCCAGCCAGCGAGTTGGCTAGCTATCCATCAACAATAAAACATAATCAGATGGTTTAATTTGTTGACAAACTTATTATAATTAAGTTAAAAATAATATGCAGTACAACGTTCAACGTTATCCATACTAATACAACGTAACCTTTATCCACGAAGCAACCACTGTGATAGATATCTTATGTGGCCAAATATCGAATCATCTAATGACCCCCTGCACGGGACTTCCCCGACCACCAGGTGATCCCGACGCGGAACAGCCTCGTTATCCGGTGGTTCGCTCGTCATACACCGGTGCTGCCCCCTCGCGGCCGCCACACGCGGGGCAAGACAAGCCAGTGTCCCTCGACAGTGCAGGGAGGCAGGTGTGCATGTGCCTGTCTGTATCTCGTAAGGGTGAGTTTATCCCCATTTATCATAGGGTAGCTTATGTAGATGCAGATGTATAGATACAAGCATAATATATTCTCTCTCTCTCTCTCTCTCTCTCTCTCTCTCTCTCTCTCTCTCTCTCTCTCTCTCTCTCTCTCTCTCTCTCTCTCTCTCTCTCTCTCTCTCTGTCAAAAACTAATTGACTTATTGACCATTCTAAACACTCTTTCGATCATTATGTGACCTATCATGGAGGAGGGGGAGAGAAGGGGAGGGAGAGGAGATGGGGGAAGGGGAGAGAGGAAGGGGATGGGAGGCGAAGGTAAGATGGTGGTGTAGAAGAAAAGGCGGAGGAGGAGGAGGTGGAGATGGAGATAATGGGAGGATGGGAGAAGAAGAGGGAGAAAAAGGGTGGTGATGATAGCAAAGTGGCAGGAGGAGGAGGAGGAGGCGGCGGCGGCGGAGGCAGTCAGGGTGGGAGAGGAGGAAGAGGAGAAGGTAGAAAGGAAGGAGAAGGAGAGGGTGTGGGGGGAAGGGAGGCAGCAATATATTGGTGATGGTGGTGGTGGTGGTGGTGGTGATGGTGGTGTGGTTGTAAGGGGCGAGGGGCTAACATGACAGGCTGGGGGAGTGGGCGTGGGCGTGGCTGTGGTTGGGTTGCGTGCCTGGGGGCGGGTGGGCGGTATAGGAAAGATTGTAAAGTAAAAATATACTGGGGTGCATTTGCTATAGGTGTGCGTGGAAGGAAAATCTGGCTTGTTTTATTAATTTTTTCGACATTGTTTGACAGAATTATAAATATTTTCAATGCAATACGTAATGAGTGAATTTAACTTGCATCATAGTTAGAGAACGGAATGTATGTCTCTTATCTATATTAATGCTTGACAGGATTATAAATATTTCAAATTCAATACGTAATGAATGTTGAGCTTAACTTGTATTGTATTAAGAGGACGGAATGTATGTCTCTTATCTCTATTAATGCTTGACAGGATTATAAATATTTCAAATTCAAAACGTAATGAATGTTGAGCTTAACTTGCATTGTATTAAGAGGACGGAATGTATGTCTTTTATCTATATTAATGCTTGACAGGATTATAAATATTTCAAATTCAAAACGTAATGAATGTTGAGCTTAACTTGCATTGTATTAAGAGGACGGAATGTATGTCTCTTATCTATATTGAGGCGGGAATAGTTAAACAGTGAATCTGGGACCTCGC
This sequence comes from Eriocheir sinensis, assembly GCF_024679095.1. Classification (NCBI taxonomy): domain Eukaryota; kingdom Metazoa; phylum Arthropoda; class Malacostraca; order Decapoda; family Varunidae; genus Eriocheir; species Eriocheir sinensis. The sequence goes on along the minus strand of NC_066527.1, from coordinate 19,137,206 downwards.
TAACCTTGCAACCTTGTAAGAGTGTTGTTGAGGGAGAAAAACTCATTCTTCTTAAATAACTGAGGCAGGACGAAGTGGGAGGGAATCCAGCTGTCATCTTCTTCCTCATCTTCCTTTCCCTTCTTCTTATAGTCCTCCTCATCCTCGTCTTTCTCACCGATGTAGCTTTTAGAATACCCTTCATTATTTCTACTTCCCTCATCTTCCTTTCCCTTCTTCTTATAGTCCTCCTCATCTTCCTCATAGTAGCGTTTTGAGTAGTTTTCAATACCTTTCGTACCTTCATCTTCTTTTCCTTTCTCTTCCTCTCCTTTCTCATCCTTCTCGTTGTAGCTTTTAGGGTAACTTGCATTATCCTTATTTCCCTCGTTTTCCTTTTCCTTCTTCCCATACATCTCATTCTCACCATAGTTTTCATCACCTTTCCTACCCTTTTCTTCCTTTCCCTTCTCATAGTCCTCCTCCTCGCCCTCGTCACCGTAGTAGATTTCATAATGGCTTCCTTCACCTCTACTATCATCTTCCTTTCCCTTCTTCCCTTCATCTCCTTCCACATCATAATAGTTTTCATCATCTTTCCTATCCTCATCTTCCTTTCCCTTCTTCCCTTCCTCATCATAATAGTTTTCACCGCCTTTCCTACCCCCATCTTCCTTTCCCTCCTCGTCCTCGTCACTGTCGTAGTCTCGTTCCTCGTAATCACTCCACTTCTTGTTCAGCCTCTCGTAGTGTCGGTGATCGTAGCCTCCGCGATCGTAACCTTCCTGGATGTAGATTTCGACCGTCTTGCGAACCTCCTCCACCAGTATGGGCAGGCGTGGGGGCGGGGCGAGGCGTGGGTAGGCATGGGAGGCTTGGAGTCGGCGTGGGTGTGGCTGGGTGGCTTGGTGTGGGTGACTGGTTTGGCGTGGGTGTGGGTGTGGCTGGGTGGCTTGACGTGGGCGTGGGTGTGGCTGGGTGGCTTCCCATGGGCGTGGGTATGGCTGGGTGGCTTGACGTGGGCGTGGGTTTGGCTGGATGGGTGGGCGTGGGTGTGACTGGGTGGCTTGGCGTGAGCGTGGGTATGCGTGGGTGGCTTGGCGTGGGCGTGGGTATGCGTGGGTGGCTTGCCGTGGGCGTGGGTGTGGCTGGGTGGCTTGGAGTGGGTATGGGTATGGCTGGATGGCTTGGCGTGGGTGAGAATGTGGCTGAGTGGCTTTCCGTGGGCGTAGGTATGACTGGGTGGCTTCCCGTGGGCGTGGGTGTTGCTGGGTGGCTTGTCGTAGGCGGTCTGGGCGGTGTGAAGGAGTATGGGTGCTTTTGGAGGCTCTAGGTCGCGCCCTCTTGTCTATAAACGTCTTGGAGTAGTGGACGACGTAGGAGTAAGGCTTGTAGGGGGTGGTGGAGGCGGCGAGGAGGCAGTGCATGGCCGTGAAGGTGCAGAAAAGAGCTAAAGTCTTCATGTCGAGTTCGGGGGTTCCAGGATTCTCACACTGCTGGGTATTGAAGACTCCTAGGATTGTGAGTCGTTTCTTGAGGTCTGTGTCATTTTGTAGCGGCTTAGATCCTTCACTATTGTCGTTTCTTTAGCACTCTACAATGTCCTTTTCTGGTTCTTTGATTGAGTCTGAATTTCGAACTTTCTGTATCGACTGTTATCATGTAAATCACTGGAGTATTGAAGACTTTGAGGGTTGCGATCGACACTCCTGGGTATTGGAGACTTGAAGGATTATGACACTGTTGGGTATTGAAGATTTCCAGGGTCCTGACACTTTTGGGTACTCCAGATAATACTCTCCCTTTTTATCTGAGGGTTGCGATCGACACTCTTAGGTATTGGAGACTTGAAGGATTATGACACTGTTGGGTATTGAAGATTTCCAGGGTCCTGACACTTTTGGGTACTCCAGATAATACTCTCCCTTTTTATCTGAGGAGTTCATTCAGCTTATTACACGAAAAGATAATCTTCTCCATTTTTATCTAAGTTTGCAATGCTTCTTACACCACCAACAGCGCCCTTCACCCTCCTCTCACGACAGCTGACTCGCTTCTGACCCTCCCCTTCCCTTCCTTCCTCCCTTCTTGTTACACTCGTCCGGGAATCCATTCACTCACACGCGAGACGAATGGCTGTACACGTGTGGGTTATTGAAGCAGAGAAAGGGAATCAAGTAATGGCTTTTCACGCGTTAAACCGTGCAGAACTTTCTCTATAAATTGCATCAGAGCGGACTGAGCTAAAATTTGTTGTTTTCGGGAGAGAGAGAGAGAGAGTCACGAAAGCACAGGATATATATATTTTATTAACTTTTGGATAATTTTATATTTGTATAGTGATTGAATTAAGCCCTTATGTTGCAGTCCCGCCCGCCTGCTGCCTCTCCGAGTGTGTGGTTGGAGGAGGAGGAGGAAGAGGACGAGGAGGAGGAAGAGGACGAGGAGGAGGAGGAGGAGGCTGGGCGCGGCGTGACGTGACTCAGCGCACAGTATAACCACCCGCAACACTTTCCTCCCCGTTCACAGTGACGCGGGAGAACAGTTTGTAACCACGTGCTTCCTAGTCATTGTGATCTGCGTGTGTGTGTGTGTGTGTGCCAATTCAGTGTCATTCAGCAAATCATTTTCCCTTTTGTAAGATATTGTAGGAGCACACACGATAGCTGCGCGTTGCCTCGGTGCTCATCTCCGTACCATTAGCCCTTAAGTCTATGGTGGATGAGAACTCATTACCCCGGGACGCAAGGGCCAGTGCAGCATCCGGTTTACCACAGTTTACCTTTCCCAGCTAACCCGAAAGGAAGGATGAACAGCTGGGTTGGTTGTGGGCTGACTGTCCGGGCCGGGATTCGAACCTAGGCCTGTAGATTCGTAGTCGGGCACGCTAACCATTGCATCAGCGACCCTATTGAGATGGTTGATGGATGGGTAAACTGTGGTGGCCTGTCATTCTTGCCCTTCGTCCTGGGATATTTGATTTTCGCCCACCACAGGCTCAAGGGACAAGAGATGGAGATGAGCACTATGGCCACACGCAGCAATAGCATATGCCCCAAACTCTATTATTAGTATTTATATTATTGCTGATCTTAAATGTCCCTCTTGCCACTTTTCAATTTCTCGTTCTGAATGTAGACTTTTCTTAATTACATCACTTCACCACATGCCTGAAACTTTATCATTAGTAGTAGATATTATTGCTGATCTTAGTGTCATTGTTTACCCCTTTTCAATTTCTCGTTCTGAATGTAGACTTTTCTTAATTACATCACTTCACCACATGCCTGAAACTTTATCATTAGTAGTAGATATTATTGCTGATCTTAGTGTCATTGTTTCCCCCTTTTCAATTTCTCGTTCTGAATGTTGACTTTTCTTATTTACATCACTTCAGGTTCTGCCCTCACACCCACATCTGTTTGGTCCTCACTCAAGTGCCTGTGGCAGACTTTTTCTCCACAAGGGTTTTAAAATACTTGGTCTTATTCATAGAAATTTATTACGGTACTTAGAGATATACATTTTAAAGTACAAAAATAGTTGTGTGGAAGCCAATGGGAGGGAAGGAGGGAGAGAGAATGCGGGTGGAGGGGGGTGGGGGGGGGTCATATTTGTGTGTCTAAGGGGGCATGTGTCTGTGGGGTTTGTAAACATACTGTGGGGGACATCCTGTAGGTCCTGTGGTGAGAGAGAGAGAGAGAGAGAGAGAGAGAGAGAGAGAGAGAGAGAGAGAGAGAGAGAGAGAGAGAGAGAGAGAGAGAGACCCTTACGGTAAATTGCTCCATCAAAATCCCATAGCACAGGAAACAATAGGGAAAGCACATAACACCGCCCTCCTACACTATCACCTTGGCAGTACAGACATATACTTTCCTTCTAGCGTAGAGACAACTAAAACTCAAGATAAAACAAAACAAAAACACCAAACTATTAACACAGATGAAGTTTCCCTAAGTATAAAAGGCTAGTAGCTGTGTGTGCATTTAGCCAGAAATTGAAGAATCAGCATCAGTAGAGAAGGTGGTAATGGCTCTGGTGTTAGTGTGCTCCATCCCGCCCTGGTAAAGGTTCTAATTCCATCTAAACGTTTGAATCTGTCTCTCTGCCCTTATTAGTAGTTCACTGTAGCATAAAGAGGATCAAAACCTTTCCTAACGTTATTCACTTCTCTCTTCTCTGTCTGCACATCATCGGTAGAAAATAGGTGGGTAATGTTCTCCGTCTTCCATGTGTGTGCGCGGCTGTGTCAGGTTAGTGCAGGATCCTGATGGTGGACTTGCCGGTGACGGTGAGGTACTCGTCGTCCTGCAGGTCCCTCAGCGCGTCCTCAAACATCTCACGCGTAACCATCTGCGGGAAGAGGAAAGAGTGACTCAACTGTTGCCTTCGCCAGGATGGAAACCAAGCACTACACTCCCTAGCACTGCTACACCAAGTCCAGCAGTGCAGCTCTGGTCTCTGGTACCAAAAACCTGCAATCCTAAACCTCCTTGATCTTGCACATTAAATTCTATTCTCCAACATATACTCAGTAACGACTTTTATACTAGAATGACTTTTTTTTTTACTCTTTGGTTTAGAAAATCTACAATTCCACAACATATCCACACATCCAGCACTAACTGAACCTTCCCTCCCACTCACCAGGTCTGAGTTCTCCTTCATCTCCTGGAACACCTTCTGGAAGTTCAGCGTGTGCACCCGTCCCTTGGCCTGGATCAGCTTACGCAGCGCCTGGGCCAGCTCCACTCGCCTCTTGCGCGCCGCTGAGCTCAGGCCGGTGGTGAGGATGCTGATGTCGATCTTGCCGGACAGCGGGTCGGTGGCGGACTGCTTGAGGGCCTCGCGGTGCAGCCTGGGATAGGGGAGGGGGTGTTAGGATGGGTGGAGGAAACTTGTGTGGGGAGGAGCAAAGTTGTGTTGTGTTAGGATGGCTGGATAACTTGTGTGTGTGGTGGAGTCAAGTAAAGGGGTGTGTTGAGACAGCTGGACAGAACTCGTGTATAGTAAAGCACAGTGAAGTAGAATCAAGTAAAATAAATTATGAAATATATGTGTGAGAAGTCTGTGGGATGTAGAAACATGTAAACAATAAAGTAATTGAGTTAGAATATGTGTTTATATCAAACCACAAGCACCTTATGAATTCCTCCAAAGTAAGAATTTGTGCTCTTGATAGAATAAAAAATAAATGACACTTAAAAAATCCCTAAGTCGTCTACATTATCATCTACAACACTGTCACCACCACTCACCTCCATGCCTCCTCCACATCCGCCACCTCCACCTCATTGGACAGCCTCACTTTGGCGTGGGCCTCCGCCAGACGAATGAGGGACTCCAGCTGGCGGGGGTAGGCGGTCACCTGGCCCCGACCGCTCCCAACCTTGCGCATGTCCACGTATGCCGAGATGAGGCGCTGGGATGCGTTCTCGGACAGCCTGGGGTGGACGTACTCTCTGGCGTAGGCGAGGTAGTCCCTAAGGATGCCCATGTCTACCTGCTCCTCCTCACTGACGCTCTGCTCCTGGTGGTACAGCGTGACGAGATGGCGGGCAAGGCGGCGGTCATACAGCTCGTCTTGGGGGTCCAGGATGAGGAAGATGAGGTCAAAACGAGACATGAGGGTGTGGGGCAGCTGGATGTTCTCGATGATGGTCTTGTTCTTGTTCCACTGTGACTCGAGGGGGTTGGCGGCGGCGAGGACGGAGGTGCGGGCGTTGAGCTGGCAGATGATCCCGGCCTTGGCGATGCTGAGGGTCTGTTGCTCCATCACCTCATGCAGCACCGACCTGACGAGGAGGAAGGGGACTTAGACAAACGTTCTTGACTATGAGCATAAGGAGGAATACAAAGGAATACATAGGAAGAGCAGATCCCACATACTTAATGCCATACACATACATAATAGGGAAGGGAACTTGATACCAAACACTCTAGACCATTTTTTATTTAACACCAGTTGAAGCAATAAGTGAAAAAAGGAAAAAAACATATACGAAAAAAAAAAGCCAACATGAGGAGATATGACTCACATTCTTGACTTTTTGACACTAAGAGGAAGCAGTCAAGGCTTAAAAAATAAAAATAAAACTGTATAAAAAGCCAGCATGAGAAGGGATGACTTAACCAATTCTTATTTTTTTAGCCAGAGAAGAAAAGAGAACTTGGTCTACCTCCACAAAACAAAATAATAATAATAATAGTCCCACCTGGTTGAATCGTTCATCTTGTCAAACTCGTCAATGCAGCAGATTCCGTTGTCGGCCAGCACCAGCGCGCCCGTCTGCAGCACCATCTGGCGGGTCTCAGGGTCACGGGTGATGTAGGCGGTGAGGCCCACGGCGGAGGATCCCTTGCCGCTGGTGTACTGGGAGCGCGGGACGAGGTTATACACATACTGCAGCAGCTGAGACTTGGATGTACCGGGGTCACCACAGAGCAGAATGTTGACCTCAGACCTGGTGGGGAGGAGGGGGGGATTAGCATACATAAGATAATGGCAAAATCTGCTGATAAACATATGATAATGATGATGGTTGTGAGTGGGGTTGTTAAGTCTTGGTTGTAGGGAGTGAGGTTGTAATTTGAATGGAGTGGGATTGTTATGGCCTTGGTTGTAGGGAGTGAGGTTGAAATTTGGCAGTGTGTGTTTTGCGTGGTAGTTACTTTCTTTGCCATTCAATTAAAGCCATTAGATATCATTAGTCCCAATATGTAAAAGATAAAATGCCAAAATCAGTGAGTAATGTCAGCTATGGAGTATCAAACCAGAACATATCAGTTAGGAAGTACATGTCTTAGGTCTCAAATATAGCAACAATAATAAACAAAATTGAACAAGAACAATACTCCTAATGACCTAAACAACCACCCACCTAAAGTGCCCACGGCCGGCCTCAGTGAAGTCCTTGCGCGTGCCTCCAAACAGCTGCAGGAGGATGCCTTTCTTGATGTCCTCATTCTCGTAGATGGAGGGAGCGATGGCCCGGGCAAGGCGCTCATACACGTCAGGCTTCTTGGAGAGCACCTGTAGCACCTCAATGCGCTCGGGGGTGAACCGCGGCGTCTCTCTGTAAGGGATTGATCGATTTGTTAGGATATGTTGTCATGGCACCACAACTACAGCACTCCACCATCTACTGCTTTCCACCATCCTTCTGTCCCTCCTCTCACCCTTCCTCTGGCCTCCACACCCTTTCTTCCTATTACCACTACCCTTCCTCTGGCCTTTTATCACCCATTTCCCTCCCGTCACCACCTCTTTTAACTTTTCCACTCTTCCTCTGGCCTCCACTCCATACCCTGCCTCCTCCTCCACCCTCCCAGTCTCTCTCTAATCCCTCTTCTCTCCACTAACCTTCCCCTTCCCCTACCACTGCCTTCTCTTCCACTTCCACTCCTTCTCTCTCCCTCCTCACCCTACCTCCTCCCTTCACAACCCCTGACCTCCACCCCCTTATCACCTCCCTTCACAATCATTCCTCTGACTTCTTCCCCTTTATCCCCTTCCTTCAGGACCCCCTACCATCTCCCTCCACCCCTTCCCTTCCCCTCCTCACCCTTCCTCCTGGCCGTGCAGTCGCTTGTTGTCAATCTTGCGGAAGTGGACAACATCGATGTGAGTCTTGTACACACTCTTGAGGTTCCGCACCCTGGGGTTGAGACGCAGCGGCACGGCACGGTAGATCCCGGTCACGGTCACACGGTCGCCCGGCTGAACCTTGTCTACCAGGTCATTGTGGGCATAGACTATGATGTTGTGTGGAGTCTGGCCAGCCGGCATGTCATCTGGAGGGAGAAGCTTTGGGTTTATTTTCTATTTCTTTTGTTATTTTTATTTATATATCAATTAATTTATTTTATTTTTTTGTTGTTGTTATTCTCTGTTAATTGTATATATATAGCTACCCACATCTTCATTTATACTTAACTGTGACATTAGGTGCAAGTTATAGACATAGATATTTCATGAACGAGCCAAGTAACTGATATTTCACCTAAGCTTACACCTCACACCCACACATATCCCATCTTGCACACCCCCACACACACATTACCACTGACAATCACATCAACACACCCCACAGCCTTGCTTACACCCTCTCTCATACCCTCCCCCACACACCCACACCCACCTGGGCTCTCCTGCAGCTTCACCATCTGCTTGTCGGAGAATCTGGACCTGTTGTGGATGAGGGTGAAGGAGTGGGAGGTGTTGCAGAAGTTGCAGAGGTTTGGCTCGGCGATGCGGCCGCGGTCAATCTCAACGGTGGTGGTGTAGGCGCACACGTGGCAGCGGAAGAAGGCCGCCTGCATCTCCGGGATGAGGTTGGATGTGCGGATCACCATGCCAGAGATGGTGATGAGCTGGTCGATCTCTGGGGAGGGAGAGGATGGTGAAGGGTTATAATTACTGACTGAGGACTGACAGACTGACGGACTTAGGGACTAACTGATTGATAGATGAACCGATTGATTGATTGACTGATTGATTGATGGACTGGCAGGGGAGGAGAAAGGCAGGTGAGTGGTTCTAATTACTGATTGAGGAAGTTGGTAATGAGTTTTATATGGCACGGGAAGTGACTCAAGGCAAAACAAACAAAAAATAAATGAGTAAGTAAATAAAAAGTAATCCTGCAGAAGAAATATTACCTTTATTATTACTATTGTTAGTAGTTTTACAGCAAGGGAAGAAGCTTAAGGGAAAAACAAACAATAAATAAATAAAGAGTCCACAGAATAATCATCACTATTATCATTACCACTATTATTACTATTACTATTATCATTACTACCTTCTGGGTTGAGGCCGCGCATGTTCTTGGTCTTCTCAGCATTGAAGGGCCGCACCTGGATCTGGTGCTCCAGGATGGTGTCCGGGTAACGCTCAAAGAACATTTCATTGATCGCCATGTCCAGGCTGGGGATGACCTGGGGGGGGCAAGGGTGGTGGTGATAGTGGGTGGTGTTGGTGTTGATGATGGAGCAGTAAAACAGGAAAAAAAAACATCCTACCCCAATGAATAGAGTAGTGTTAAGAATTATTTAATCACATGAGCTATGACATCAACACTAACTTTAACATCTCGTGACCAAGCAAGAAATACTACTATTTCGGACACAAGCTAAGATACCAATATTTCTGGGAGAACCTGAATACTTCTGGAACAAACCATATATGATATCAGTATTTCATGAACAAGCCAAGAAACTGATATTTGACTATATAGAGTCATTTGTCATGAAGCGACATTTCAAAAACAGAGAATAAAATTTTTCAAGAAAATCTCAAGTCTGTGACCTGAGCAAGTAGAACAACAGCAGCATAAAGAGGGATGTTGACTCACTTCCTGTGGGTAGCAGATCAGCTGGCGGTACAGGTCGTTGTCAAACTGGTGGAGGTGGGCACAGTTGACGTTCATGAAGGGCTCCTCCAGGGTGTGGATCTGGGGGCAGACACAAGGACATGGGGTCAGAAAGCAGATAAAATAAATAAATACAGAGACAAGGGGTCAAAGTAGAAAACATAAATAAATATATGAATAAATGAGTGTGTTACCTTTCCACAATTATTTAATCTAAAGAGATGACAGAGAGCTTTCTATATTAATAATAATGCCTGAAATATGTTGCCCCTGTAAAAATAAATAGAGGGATATAATGAATGGTTCTGTAGAGGGTGGGCAACAAGTGATGACAGGAGGATAGGAAAAAGTTAAAGAAGAGAAAAGGGATGAGATGAGATTCCCTAACAATACACACACACACACACCTCCTCCAGCTTTTGCAGGTAGAGGGGCTCATTGGCGTTCATCCCTTCGCAGCGCTCGTCATCCTCAGCGTCGGGGTCAACAAAAGTCTGCACAAAGGCCTTGAACTTGTCCTTGCACTCCGACACCACCACGTCCGTCCCCCAGATCACCAGCTGACCCGCCTGAGGCTCATCCGTCTGTGCCGACCCGCCCAGGGGAGCTGTGCCGGCCACCCCCTCAGCATTGGCCTCACTGGCGGGGTCCGTGGACAGGTTGACCTACGGGAGTAAGGGAATAAGAATGGTGCAGTTGAGTTTTCTGAAAGTTATGTTGCGAACCCTGCATTCATTTAAGAATGTAGTAATTTGTCCTTAAATTCACAAGCATACTCAATACAAACTAGATCAGGAGTTCCCATACCTTTTCCTCCTGTGGCAAATTACAAATGAATAAGAAGAATTAGCATGAAAGATAAGTCTGGGGAGCATCTGCATTCTTTTGAAACCCTGATGCCACCCACCTGTCTCATGCGTCGATCAGAGCGGATGTCTGAGCGGTGGCGGATGGGAGTGCCACGGACGCCGGAGCGAGGCGTGCGCACCGAGGAGCCCACGCTGCTTGGGGTGCCATAGTTGAGGGGTGAGCTGAGGTCCACTTCACTCAGGGCTGACGGACAGACAGACACACTTATAACACACCAGAAAACTAACTGACACAAACGCACTTGACACAGCAGAACACAACATACTCTACTCACCATTATTTTCTCTGAGAAGTAACACATATATATATAACATTCATACATAAATACTTCACTTTCTTAACACACAACTAACTAGCTATCAAATAAGCTAGACAATAATGTTCTTGTCCTTTCATAACACCTTTACTAGGAGTTTAAGAGGAAAGTTGTCAAACTATTTAAAAAAAATAATAAAAAGGAATATATGCAAGATCTTGGGCAGAGAAAAGAATGGTGAAACAACAAGCAAATGTACTTCTGAATATAAATCTGATATTTTATGTCATCTATTTTCTCTATGTATTTTTTTCTTGAAGTATGAATGTATTTCCTTTATGAAACAGACATTTTATAAGTCATTAGTGTTTTCTTTACTGTAAAAATCTATATCTTCTCACCAGGGTGTAGGCGGGCAGGTGTGGGGGCGGGTGATGTGGCCGGGAGGAGCTCCGAGCCAGGTGAGGAGGGGGGCAGGGGCTGGGGGTCGCTGGTGTCGCTGCGCTTGCTGGGGGTGCTGCGTGTGCTGCGGCGGCCCGGGGAAGACATCCTGCTGATCTACTTGTTCTTGGAAACCTGGAGGGAAGATGGAAAACAAGAATTATAGTACTACAAACATATTTAGAACACTGAAATTGCACCAGACGTTTCCTTCCTCCATGCCACAGGGAAGATGGAGAACAAAAATTATATTAAATAAATTTAGGATAATAAAAGTATAGGACCTTAAGTTGCATCTGCCATTCCTTTGCTCAGAGACATGGCAAGTCATTGAACACTCTCTCTTTCTGGTTATCTTACACAGACACTGCTAATTCTACACCAACCATGTCATGCAACCTCTCACTCTTAAGCTCTTGAGTGTGGTAATCCCATAACTACATATGATTCATTTATTTCACTACCTTTCCCAAACATCACTGCATTCTATACTTAACTAGACTCTAAAGGTATGTATGGCTATATCATGGTGACGTACGGTACTGACTAAAATAATGTCAAAATACAGCAAAACGACCTAAAAAGTAATACCAATCCGAGAGGTACCCATTTCTCATATATCTCACTGCCTTTACCCTTGATTACAACACCCTATACATAACTAAACTCTAAATGTACGTCTGGTTATATCATGGTAACTTACTGACTAAAATAATACCAAAACCGAGTAAAACGGATCAGAGTTACACCAACCCGGTAGTTCCCTATTTTTCATTAATTTCACATCCTTTCATCGTAAATACCACATCCTATACTTGACTAAACTCTAAACGTGTTTCTGGATATATCACAGACGGAATGACTAAACTAACACCGAAATAATAGAGAAAAACGCCTTAGAAATACCTTTGTTTGGGGGCACAGAGCAAGGGCCGCCCAGCTTCCCTAATTCTCTCTCTCACCACGCCTGTTCTCAGTAAATACAACCCATCACTGTGCCAAAGGAGTCTTGAGGGGTTCAGGAAGGGTTTAGTAACAAGGATGACAGTGTATACTCACCGGTAATGTAATGGAGGCTCAATAATAAGGGGAGGGTGCCAGGCGCCGCGAGTCCCGCCAAAAGTGTGTTGACAAGAAAGCGCGGGAAAAGTTGCGTCCCGATACCTGCACCGCCGCGTCCGAAGGCTAAAAGAACAAATAAGTATCTCTTTGGTCTCCTCTCTTCACATATTTTTCTTTTTTTAGGTAGGGTAGTCAGTCCTTCTCTCTCTCGGCTTTTGAGGTGTTTTGTCCCATAGAAGTAATAAAATAAGGTTTCTGAAGTGTAACAGTAATTTTAAAGGAAATCGTGGGTCAGCTACTACTACGGTACTCCTACTACCACTGTTTTTCGCAACTAAACAGAATATACTTTAAAAGCGGGAAACTTAAATGGCTGCACTAGTAGACTGTCATTCGTTTATACCCAGGCAGACACATCATAAGGCTGTTACTTTTTTTTTTCAGTTTTAGAATTGTTCTTTATGAGTTAACTTAATATAGGGAGGCGGTGGCCGAGTGCTTCGCGTGCTAGCGTGGTGAGCCCGTGGGTCCCACCGATGCTCGCTGACAATTTTGAACCATCGTCGAGTGGGGGAAAATACCCACATGCTGCTCCAATCAACCCTAACTACAGCGATTTTGCGCGAGAGGAGCACCGGGGGCAGCATGGGCCAGGCAAGCGAGTCACACATCCCGGCAGCCACTATAAATAAATTCGCCTTCATTCATTTTGACCGTCACACACAAAACAAAAACTCGCAAAACACCTGTCAGTGGGAGACATTAAAAAGAATTATTTTCAGTCCTGTTCCCTCCCTTGCTTGTCTGGCGAGGGCGTGGCCGCCACCGCCCTGAAAGGCTTTGTGGAGCGGACAAAAGCCGCGCCTCCTTACAAGATAAGCGTTGTTTCCGGCTGTCGCATAATGGAAATCTTACGTCCCGCGGTGCCGCAGCCTTACATGACCTCCCGCCGACAACACCAACAGAAAGACCGTAATGCTGATAATTGCATGAGCCAGGCCTGCACGTGACCCGGTTTGTGCTTCCTCCTCCTCCTCTTCTGATGCTGCTTCCTGCTTGTATAATCCCCTCAAGCCATACTTTTTGTGGTAACGATGGCAGGTCAGGGGCGAACTAAG
>NC_066527.1:19041606-19121606 GCF_024679095.1 Eriocheir sinensis | reverse complement strand
CAATATCATCACAACGGGAGAGGAAGGAATTCAATATCATCACTACGGGAGAGGAAGGATTTCAGTATCATCACAACGGGAGAGGAAGGATTTCAATATCATCACAACGGGAGAGGAAGGATTTCAATATCATCACTACGGGAGAGGAAGGATTTCAATATCATCACAACGGGAGAGGAAGGATTTCAATATCATCACTACGGGAGAGGAAGGAATTCAATATCATCACTACAGGAGAGGAATTCAATAGCCTATCATCACTACGGGAGGGGAATTCAATATCATCACTACGGGAGAGGAATTTAATATCATCACAACAGGTTCGAATCCTTTCCTCAACTCCCTCTTCATCGTGAACCTGACCTCTCCTCACCCTCATCCTTGGGCTCCTTTCTTCCCATTGGCGCCCCACAAAAGGTTAAGGAAGCCAGACTAGTCCCAGTGTGCGGAGGAAGTCGCGTGAGGTAGCCTATAGCCTCTTGAAGTCTTGCTGTTCCAATCTTTCTCTTGTTTTTCAATCTTTTTTATCTTCTTATTTTCGTTTGTCTTCTTTCTCTTTTTTTTTTATCTTTTCCTGCTTTTTTCTTTTCTTTCGTCTTTTCTTCTATTTCTTCTTTCTAATTTTCGTTTGTCTTCTTTCTTTTCTATTTTTGTTTATTACCTTATCCTTCTTTTTCTTTTCTTTTCTTTCTCTTCTATTTTTGTTTATTTCCTTTTCCTTCTTTTTATTTTCTGTCGTCTTTTCTTCTATTTCCTCTTTCTCTGCTTCCTTTCTTCTTTGTTCTTCCCTTCGTTACCTTTTTCCTCTTCTTTTACTTCTTTCTGTTCCCCACTTCTTCTTTTCTTCTTTTTCTTTTCATCAGGTTCACGGTATAGAAGAAGGGTCAAACTACCACCAGGGTCGAGAACTACCCCTGTGGATCCCCCAAACTCCTATGAAAGCCGAAATTTAATGTTGAAGCATCACATAGTCGTTATTGCAGACGCTTCCGCTTCTCACATCATCTATTTCCTAAAGGCCAGAAAGATCAACCGAGTTCTAGTAAGTGGTATTTTAGGTTCATGGTAAAGAAAAAGTGAAAAACTACCACCAGGGTCATACAACTATCCCTGGAAATGTCCACAACACCTACGAAAGCCTTGTCAAAATGTGTGTGCTTGGGCGTCGAGATGTTTTTAAGTGGGACCGCCGACCCTTTAAAATCAGCGTCGAGGGGGCCGGGGTCAGCGACGAGGGGGCCGGGGTCAGTGACGGTTCGTACTTTACGTATTTGAAGCCTTTCCTTCAACGCCTCCAGTCGCTGCTCGATACACACAAGAGCCGTTCAGATTTGAAAACACTACACATCGATTTATTTGTATACATTTAGAAAAGACTTTAGTACCGTGTTTTCTTTGTGTTCTTCTCAGACTACATTACAGCGGGGTGTTTGGTCAGGGAAGGGGTCGATCTTACACAGCCTTGAGTAGCCTACATCTCCGCGGCCCAGCCACAGCCAGCCCGTGGCCCGGCGTAGGTCGGCAAAGTAAGTGTTTATCAAGAAGCTCGACGGTCCCTCGCGGTGTCACGGTGGAATCCATAAACGTAAATTAAAAAATAAATGATCACTTCCATGCATTGTTGACAGAGAGGAAATAATATTTTGTAATAATTCATTGTGTGAATAATGGTGTTCCTGGAGTGCCCAACACCCTCAGCTTGCCCGCAGGGGGCTGCTGTGTGTGGCCCCCGCCTGTGATGCCTCATCCCCGGGGCCTGGCACCTCCCCAGCACCTGGGGAATGCGGCCCCGCCCCCCGCCAGCACACAGGGGAGGCGGGGCACGCGCCGGGCCCCGGACCGTAGGCCTTGACCAGCAAGTGCCGGTCAGGGACGACACCGTCCCTCTAGATAACCACACATGAGCCTCGCCGACCCGACCCTCACGACCTGGCGCCCTGCATGACGGCTGACGGCCGCCCGCCCGGCCTACGGCGCCTCGGCCCCCACAACTTAGCCGCTAAGGGAATTAACGGAGACGAGAACGCCGAGCCAAGGATAGCAAAAAACAGGGACCGAACAGCACGACGGACCGCCTGGCGGGCTGCCATGCGTCGCAGTGTGGGAGCGAGTGTGTGGGCGTGTTGCGGGGGTGGGGGGTAAGGGCGGGGAGCGTGTGTGACCCTCTGCTTGAGTGTGTGAAGTAAAAACAAAGTATTGTATATGACACACACACACACACACACACACACACACACACACACACGAGCAGGAGGCGCAGTAGGGCGTCGGACGTCCCACAAGTGCCCGCCGCCACGCGTATATAAGTCCGGCGGGGGAAGCGGCACCACCAGTGCCACATCGCAGGGTCGTGGGAGAGGTGTGTGCCGCCGCTCGCTGCCTCGGGTCATGTTGAGTCTTCTGTCCAGGTTCGTTGTGGGCGACGTCCGCAACGAAAGCGACTCCGACAGCCACTACCACGCCGACACGGACGAGGAGGAGCTGGTGCCAAGCATGCCGATTATCAACATCGACCAGACGGAGCTGGGCCAGGACGCCCTCGAGGCGCAGAGCCCCTCGCCCACGCCCACCCCCTGCTTCACCCCGGTGTCTGATTGCTCTGAGGAGGCCTCGGAGAGGGACGAGGCACCACTGGAGCTGCCGGCGCCCGAGGTGTGCCGGCGCGTGCAGGAGCTGGTGGAGTACTACCTGAGCGAGGCCAACCTGGTGAAGGACATGTTCATGCTGAAGCACGTCACCAAGCACCGCGAGGGCTACGTGTCCCTCAAGCTGCTGGCGACCTACAAGAAGGTGAAGCACCTCACCCGGGACTGGCGCGTGGTGGCGCACACCCTCAGGGGCTCCGAGGCGCTCGAGCTCAACCCCGAGGGCACCAAAGTGCGGCGGCGCCACGGCCTGCCGCAAGAGATGGACGAGGACACGCGGCCCTTCCGCACGCTGCTGGCCGTGGAGGTGGAGCGCGAGCTGGCCAACATGAACGCGCTGGCCGAGTTCTTTGGCAAGTTCGGCGAGATGGTGTCCCTCCAGATGCACAAACCCGGCGGCCGCGCCCTGCCTGAGGTGCGCACTGTGGAGCGCGAACACCCGGGCATCGGCGCCACCGTCTGCGCCCTCGTCGAGTTCGAGAAGGTGCACCAGGCGCGCCAGGCCTTCCGCGCCGTGACCAACAGCACCGAGAGTGGCCTTAAGGTGCTGGAGGTGCCCCGCAAGAAGCGGGACTGTGGCGGCGGCGGCGGCTCGCTGCTCAACATCAGGAGCCAGACGGAGGGCGAGAGTGCCTACTACAGCACCTCGGACTTCTCGGAGCCGCCCTCGCCCGTGAGCCGCACGCGCGTGCAGCGCATCAGGTCCCCATGCCCCCCTTTGCCCTCGCCCAAGTTGGGCCGCCGCGGCAGCTTCGGCCAGCACCGGCAGCACCAGCAGCAGCTGTCCTCGCCGGAGTCCTCTCCGCCCTCGCCCTTCTCCCCCCGCCGCAGGATGCCCACGCCCAGCTCGTCCCCCGAGGACCACCCACTCTCCCCCCAGGACATGTACCCCCGCCGCGCCTCGCCCTGCCCCGTGCCGCAGCCCCGCCGCAGCTCCATTACCTGTGCCACGCCCACGCCGGGCTCGCCCAGCCTCAGCCGCCTCCACATGGCCTTCTCCTCCCCCCGCGGCGTCTCGCAGGACGCCGAGGCGCTGCAGCTCAGCCCGTGGCTGCGGCGCCGCGTGCTGGCCGGCACCGCTGCCGCGCTGGCGTCGCCCCTCGCCTCCCCCAACCTGCGCCGGCGCCACGAAGCCTCCGTGTTGCTGCCCGACAACGTCATCCGCCTGCCCCGCGGCCCCGACGGCTCCAAGGGCTTCTTCGGCCGACAAACGCCCATCGCCGTCCAGGCCTGACGCCCCGCCGCGCCACCGCCGCCCGCCCCTACGCGGGGGGCGGCGGCGAGGATGGAGCTGTAGCCAAAAGGATAGGAACTCACGACGCCCTGTATATAGCCGCGTTGCGTTACGTTACTGCATCATAATAAAGACATGACTGCTCCCCCTCTTGTTTTAATGCTCAGTCCTGCTCTAAGAACGGCAAACATGGCCTAAATAATAATACATTTGTACTACTACTACTACTACCAAGCAAGATGGCGCCACTATAACATTAACCTGCGCCATAACGGCCTAGGTCCGACCACCAGGCCCCATCTAGAAAGCCTATCGGCGCCATAGGCAGAACTATATGTATACTATTATCACAAATATTACTACTACAACTACTTTACCACAAATTATAATAAAAGTACAATAAAACAGAAATAATAATAAAAATATAAATCATAACACTATATGCTTCGCCTCACCTTAGGCTACGTAATCTTCCCTTCCTGCAGGATTACTCACAGCCTCATCTGCACACAATGGCGCCGCGCCTGCCTGGCCGCCAGCAACAACACCACCGCCATTGTCACTTCATCTAAGGCGCAAGCAGGGCACGGGAAGGACATGCCAGGGTACGCACGCCCCCCACCCCCACCCCCCCTGCCCTCTCACAAAGGCCTTGCAGCTCGATTATCGTACTCAGAACATCGTATTTTCCTGTTTCTGAACCGTAACAATTGCAGAAAAACATCGATAATTAACCATCTGAACTCTAACTTAAATGTATATCGTTATCAGTGTAAGCTCCACAGTTTTGGGCCTCAAGCAGACGAAAAAATATGCCTATAGCGCATAATTGCTTGGCGTTAAAGCTGCTAAGTTGGGGACCTTCGCTGTAGCTTCGCGTGGCCTCGGTGCTCGATCGTCGCCGTGGAAAAAGTTGGAAAGTTTGGTTTAGTCGGCGCAACATCTGTGGTCATATGCCGGAGAGAGACAGGAGGGGGAAGGAATTATAGGAGATGGGAACAGATCCCAGGAGACGGGACACAACCCCCGATTAATACCTGGTACCCATTCACTGCTGGGTGGACAGGGGCGTAGGGTATCGGAAAAGCCGCCCAAATTTTTCCACTCCGCCCGGGAATCGAACCCGGGCTCTCACGATTGTGAGCCGAGTGTGTCATCGGCGTGGCAAATTGGCCTTTGAACCTGTACGTGGTGGGAGGGAACCCACCACCCCGGGACACAGGGCCAGTGTGACATACGGGTAACCACAGTGTACCTTCCCTAGGTTTCCTCAGGTACCCATTTATCGAACAATCCGAAAGGGAGGATGAACAGCTGGGCAAACTGCACTGACTGCCCGGGCCAGCCACTGCACCACGGAGGCGTCAAGGCAAATACTACACGATTATATGCGACGCGCAGCAGCAACATAAATTCCGATAGCCGGTACGACGGAAATTTCCCTCACACGGAGCAATCCTTTCATCATGGAGTTCGTGCCTCACAATAAAATAGGAGTCGGCACACGAGGCAGCCATGTGATGCAGCTCTCCCGTCCATCATGAGCTTGTAGAGTATGACTGATTAATTGATAGTTTATTGTTGCAAGTAAACAACAAAGGAGAAGGGAGGAGCATGCCATCTCAACCCCCAGGCAGTACAGAGTGTGATTATTATGTATGCAATAAGCTTTTCTATTTAACTTTACACGGAAGAAAGCGTTGTGAATTTCGTGCCTCATTATAAAACAAGAGTCAGTACACGAGCAGCCCCGTGATGTGACCCTCCCATCCATTATAACGATGTATTTGTAGGTTGGTAATAAGCTTTCCTATATTACCTTCACAGGGAGCAATCCACATTCCTTGTCGTCCTCAGATCATTGCATTTGTCAGTTTCATGACCAAAAACTTTCGTAGCCTAACCAATAACGATATGTCCAGTTAGAGACCGTGTTAAAACCGTAAATAATCGATTTTTTTTTTTGTATATAGCCTATTTATGGGAAACCGAAAAATACGCTGTGCTAAGTACGATGAGGATAATCTGCAGGGTGACGTTGGTTAACCCAGTAATTGAACTTTATATAGTCATCACGACCTTAATTTTTTTGGCATTTGTCTCCTACCATATTGTATCTTTTTAGTTTAGTTTAATGGTGCTACCTCCACATGTATTCCTAAAGTTGTATCATCACATTATGTACTGCCTGGGGGTTGGGATGGCATGTTCCGTTGTTTACTTGTCAAAAGAAAAAAAAAATCTAGAGCTACAAAACATACAAACAAACAAACTCACTGGGCCCATGCTGTCATTCAAGTCTTCATCCCTCGAGTCATCTTCCTCCTCCTCTTTGATCCACCATGATGTAACCCTCCCGTCCTTTATTACGATGCATTTCTAGGGTACATAATTATAAGCTTTCCTGTTTACCTTCACTCGCAGTAATCCACTTTCCCTGAGCGGTGAGCCCCTCCTCGGTATATAACAGCCAAGAGTCAGCCGTCAGCACTCACTCAGCACATTGATGTAGCTCTGGCGTGGCCGTGGCAATGAGCGCTACAGCTTATCCGTGCTAGCTCTCCCCGACCCTGGCTGACCCACTGACCTCCCCTCCCCCACCATCACCGCCGGTCACTTAGGCCACGCACGCAAGAGACCAGTGCGTGTTTCAGTAGTTAGTTAGTTATTTAGTTAAGTGTTAGTTAGTTGGTGTCTGGTAGTTAGGTCTATTTAGCGCCTGGTGGTTAGTTAGTTAGTTAGCGCCTGGTGGTTAGTTAGATAGTTGGCGTCTGGTAGTTAGTGTTAGTTAGTGTCTGGTAGTGTTAGTGCCTGGTGGTTAGTTAGATAGTTGGCGTCTGGTAGTGTTAGTGCCTGGTGGTTAATTAGATAGTTAGCGTCTCGTAGTTAGTTGGAACAGTATTTAGCAAGGGTATGTTCACCAATCTGTACGCAGTCTACCAAGGGGGGAAAGCTACCAGTCTGTACGCACACTAGCCAGTAAGTTAGAATTATAACACTTAACGAATAGATAATCGAGTTCTCGCATGGCAGTCAGAAAATGATAAAAAAAAGTTACTGATGAAAAAATTAACTTTTCCACCACTCCACAGCCCCTTTCCTTCCTTCATCCACTAACAACCACTTCCCTCCCTCCACCTCCACCACCGCCATCACCATTTCCTCCCCTCCCTCCACCTCCTTCCACCACTAACAACCACTTCCCTCCCTCCACCAAAACCACCATCACCATTTCCTCCCCTCCTTCCACTATTATCACCACCACCATCACCATCTCCTCCACCTCCACCATCACATCCCTTTCTCCTCCATAATCACCATCACCACCAACCACTTCCCTCTCTCCTTTACCTCCACCACCACCACCACTTTCTTCTCCCTTCCTCCACTTCCTTCCCACCACTAATCACTTTCCTCCCTCCACCACCACCATCACAAGCATTTCCCTCTCTCCACCACTGCCATCATCACCTTTCCTTCATTATCACCGCCATCACCACCTTTCCTATATCACCACTACTTCCGTTCCACCACCTCAAGTTCCTCTACCTGCAGGAAGCCTCACCCGGCCAAGGACAGCACAGAGCGGCTCTCGGCGTGGTGGCAGCTTTAAGACTTCCAGAAAGGGGTTAGCGCTGGTAATCTCCCCTTCCCTCTAGCTCAGTGCTCCCGCCGAGTGATGGGTGAGGGGCGAGTAAGGGGCGGGTGTGGCATTCGTTAATCCATACCTGAGCTGCCTTCCTTACTGTAAAAAAGAAAAGAAGTGAAGCATTATGAACTTACTTGCTGGGGTAGTGTTGAAGCCTCTTAGTGTGATGCTTTGAGTGTGTGTGAGTGAGTGTGCGTTCGTGTGTGTGTGTGTGTGTGTGTGTGTGTGTGTGTGTGTGTGTGTTGCCCCATCCAGCACTGATCCCCCTCTGAAGGCACTTCTCTCACCCACACCTGCACCTGCAGCCCTTGGTGGCACTCACCTGAGCTGCTGGCCCCTGTACCTGTGAGCCACACCTGCCCTGGGTGAGTGCTGGGAGTGGTGCCACCCCTGCAAGAGAGAGCCTGGCAGGGACAAGGACAAGGCAAGGGGGAGAGGGTCTTGCCTCACACAGCCTGGCAGGGACAATGAGAAGGTACGAGGAAGCTCGTCTTTTATTTTAAAATGATTAAAGCTGATACAGAGTAACATTTTGATGATGATAAAACAATGTGGTAATGGAACATGGGATGACTGCACTACAGTATCACTGAATGTGAAGTCTGTACACGGACTGAGGGGTCCGGAGCAGGGGGGAAGGGCCCCGCGGCCTCCCGCTGCACCCCTGCCGCTCTGCCCTGCCACCACACGGCCTGCTGGGCGCCTCGGGTCCTGAGCCTTGGCGGCGCTGCCTCGGCCGCTCGAGGGGTCGGTGTTTTGGAGAGTGACGGAGGACAGGGCACAGGTCGCCCGGCGGAGGGGACAAGTCTGCCCAAGGTGCCGGGGGTTCTCGCGGAGGGAGCGGCTTGTGGTGACGCGCGGCACGTCACGCACGGACACGATGATGCAAAAGAAACGCTCGTCAAAGAAAATTCTGCTGCAGTGAACAGTGAAAAGGTTGTTTAAATAGATAAAAAATAGATATTAAAGCCATAACAACAGCACAAGAGATCACTGACAATAAGTGTCAAATCATTCTTAAATGGAATGTTGCAGTAGGAGGAGGGATGATGGGCTGCTAAATGCTTAGTGTACCTTACAACCTATTTGTGCTGCGTGGCCCAAACAAAACACCGCCGCGCTGGGCCGGGCCTCCCGCCCCCCCAAGGGTCTCGGGCCGAGGGAGTCTTTGTCGCTCAAAACGAAGACGGAGAAATTAGAATTGCCATAAAATGTGCTCGCTTAAAAGGGCTCAAATCTTTAATGCCTTATAACAAAAATAAAAATGTATTTACAAAATGGGACGAAGTACAAAGACAGAGTCAGAATGTGGTGATGGCGACATGAATCTGCAACACGCACACACACACACACACATACGTTCCTGCATACACACGCGCACACACACACGCACATACAAAAAAGAGCAGCAACAACAGCCAGACAAAATTAAAAAGGCAATAATAGTGAAAAAAATAAAATAAATAATGATAATAAATACATACAATAAATAATAATAATAAAAACAGACCTGCACCAGAACCTCACAAACACACACACACACACACACCGAACCCCTTGAGCAAATAAGACAGAAGCTTGACGTGGGATGCAAAACCTCTCCTCACAGTCCTGCAGCAGAGTGGACAAGGAAGAAGGGAGGGAGGGAGGGAGGGAGAGGCAATGTAGTGTCACACAGAATGAACAAAATAACACAACAGCAAGGGAGGGGAGAAAAGGAAGAAGGGAGGAGGGAAATGCAGTAATAAAATAGGATAACAAACAGCGAAGGAGAGAGGAAGGGAGTGAGGGAGGGAGAGAGGGAGGAAGGGCGCCACCATACTACAACAAGTGAACGGAAGAACAGAATCCCTCAAGACGGAGGAATAGGTTCGGACACAACTTGCCTGAGATCAGAAACGTGTGAAATAAAAACACCAGAAACCCAAACAACAAAGGATCAGATGAGCTTACGACAGGATCATCTTCGTCTCGGAACCAAATTATACGTCGCCAATCTCGGCTCAGGACCAGGATGCAAGCGTTCGTGATGGCGGCGAGTGTCGAGATGGACTGAGGGTCGGGCCGGCTGACTGGCGGCTCGAGTGACTGGGGTCGGGGGTCAGCGGGAGGTCACATGGGGCAAGGACGAGTAAAAACAACAGAAATGAACCTGTCAATGAGGAAAAGAATGGGACTGGAGGAGGACCGAGGGGGACGAGGAGGAGAGGAGGAGATGGGGATAGGTGAGGATGGGATGGGATGGGTCGTCTGGCTCCAGCGTATTCAGTATTGGGATGGCATGGGATGGGGGTGGCGAGGAGGAGGGGAAGGAGAGGAGGGTAGGTGAACGGATGGGGATTCATGAGACAGATGCTCGAAATGGAATAGTCTTGTGGATGGAGCTAAAGGAAGAGGAGAAAAAAAGAGGAGATGGAGGAGGAGAAGGAAGAGACAAATGCAAGGAGTAAGAGGGTAAAAGGAGGAGGAGGAGGAGGAGGTAGAAAGAAGAAAAGGAGAAAGAGAAGGAGAAGGAAGAGACAAAAGGTAAGGTACATTAAGGTTAAATTTGACAGAAAAGGTAAGGTAAGGTAAGGTTAGGTTAGGTAAGTTTGACAGAGAAAAGGAAAGGTAGGTAAGGTAAGGTTAGGTAAGGTAAGTCTGACGGTTCCTGACTCAATCTCTCTCTCTCTCTCTCTTGCACTTTCCATCTCTCTCCTCCTCCTCCTGCTGCTGCTCCTCCTGCCTAAATGTTGCCGGCGGTGGAGAAGAGGAAAGCTCCCGAGTTGATGGGTGTCTTGGGTGAGGCGCAGAGGTACATCATGTCATCTGTGTTGAGGTGGGTGCGGGTGAGGGTGGGCTCGCTGGCGGACCGGTGGATCTTGGGAAGGGACCGCACCAAGGACTCTATGTTGGCCAAGATCTGTCGGGAAGGAGTGAAGCAGGTTAGTAACGAGAGATTGATAAGGATTCTGTTTGGCCAAGATTTGAAGGGAAGGAGTGAAGCAGGTTAGTAAAGAGATTGATAAGGATTCTGTTTGGCCAAGATCTGTAGGGAAGGAGTGAAACAGGTTAGTAACGAGAGATTGATAAGGATTCTACGTTTGGCCAAGATCTGTAGGGATTAGGGAAGGAGTGAAGCAGGTTAGTAAAAAGAGATTGATGAGGATTCTATGTTTGGCCAAGATCTGTAGGGAGTAAGGAGTGATGGAGGTCAGGGAAGGTTAGGTTAGGTAAGTTTGACCCCCCTCCCAGTCACAGCACCCTCTTCCCTCTCTTCCTTCCCTTCTTTCCTCCTCTCCCAGTGAAGTCGCACCTTCTTCCCTCCCCTTACCCTCCTCCCTTCCATCCTCTCCTTCCCTTTCTACACACGTCACTTTCTTTTCTCCTTTCCTTCCCTCTCACCCTCTTCCCTCTCTTCCTTTCCTCTCCTTTCTACTCAAGTCATACCTTCTTCCCTCTCCTTCCCTCCCTACCCTTCCCTTCCTACCCAAGTCACACCTCTTTTCTCCCTCCTCTCCCCCCGCCCAGCCCGTCACTCCCCTCCGTGGCCTGACCTGAGGGAAGAGCGGCCGGTCGTCTCTGTTGTACTTGATGCAGTCTTCATAGAGGCGGCGGATGGGCTTGGGCATGTCGGAGCGCAGGTACGTGATGTCAGGACGCAGGTAACCCCGGCCCACCATGAACAGGATCTGAAGACATGGAGAAGAGGGTTGAGTCAGGTGAAAAGGATTGAATGGTGTTTAGGATGAAGACTACCCCCACCTCTGCAGCTCACAAAATTATAACAACACTCCCTTCCTACTTGTCACACCCTTTTCCCCCTCTCCTTTCTTCACCTCCCAGCCAAGTCACACACATTCTCCCTTCCCTTCTTCCTTTTCCTACCCAAGTCACAACCTTCTCCTCCCTTTCCTCACACCATCCTCCTCCCCTCCCTGCCCATTATCACAACACTCTCGCCCTCTCACCTGGTCCTTGTTGTTGATGTGGGAGTATGGGAGGCAGCCGGAGAACAGCTCGTACAGAACAATGCCGAACGCGTACACATCACTCTGGGAGGTGTAGGGGTTCTCGTCCTGCATGCGGATCACCTCGGGGGCCATCCAGAGTATTGATCCGGAGGGCTGCTGGATCTGCCGCCCGCCTTGACTCTCCTGTATCCACCGCCCGCCCTGTGTGGAGACGCGTTTGAGTGTGTGAGAGATTTTATTATCATTAATATTTTTATTATAAGTGGTAAAGAAGGTAGAGAGGGAGGAGTGAGGACAATATAAGCAGTCCTGAAACACCTGAGATGCTGAGAAAGAGAAAATGAGTGTAAGCAATGAAAGAAAAGTTTTGGAAAGTTTTGTTTTAGTCGGCGCAACATCTGTGGTCATATACCAGAGAGAGACAGAAGGGGAAGGAATTATAGGAGAAGGGAACAGATCCCAGGAGATGGGACACAACCCCCAATTAACACCTGGTACCCATTCACTGCTGGGTGGACTGGGGCATAGGGGATTGGAAAAGCTGCCCAAATTTTTCCACTCCGCCCGGGAATCAAACCCGGGCTCTCTCGGTTGTGAGACGAGTGTGCTAACCACTGCACCACGAAGCCACTAATGAGAGAGAAGGAGAAAGAGGACTAGCAAATATAGAAGATTAAAGAAAAGAGGGAACAGAGCGGTAGGGTGATAAACATCTTACAATACACAACAAACAAACAAACAAGAAATCAAGGAGTCAAAACAAATAAGCTGGTATGAGAGTGGATTAGAAAGTGATATAAAAACAGAGTGATAATGTTATAAACATATTAAAATACACAACAAACAAACAAACAAACAAGAAATCAAGGAGTCGAAACAAATAAGCCTGATCAGTTTCTTTAGCTAAAAAAAAAAACACACAAAAAAAGTGGATTAGAAGGTGATGGAAAAAAGTGACCTGACCTATTTCCCGATTTCCCCATGACCCTGTGTCCCTGGCCGCCTCACCTTGACCGTGGCCAGCCCAAAGTCCCCGATCTTGACGGTGTAGTCGTCGTGAAGGAATATATTGTTTGACTTCAGGTCCCGGTGGATGATGTTCTTGGCATGGAGGTAGCTGGCAGGGGAAGAACAGGGGCATTAGGACAGGGGAGAGAACAGGGAACATTAGGGCAGGGGAGAGAACAGGGAACATTAGGGCAGGGGAGAGAACAGGGAACATTAGGGCAGGGGAGAGAACAGGGAACATTAGGGCAGGGGAGAGAACAGGGAACATTAGGGCAGGGGAGAGAACAGGGAACATTAGGGCAGTGGAGAGAACAGGGAACATTAGGGCAGGGGAGAGAACGGGGAACATTAGGTCAGGGGAGAGAACAGGGAACATTAGGGCAGGGGAGAGAACAGGGAAAATTAGGTCAGGGGAGATAACAGGGAACATTAGGGTGGAGAGAACAGGGAACATTAGGGCAGGGGAGAGAACAGGGAACATTAGGTCAGGGAGAGAACAGGGAACATTAGGGCAGGGAGAACAGGGAACATTAGGGCAGGGGAGATTACAGGTAGCATTAGGGCAGGGGAGAGAACAGGGAACATTAGGGCAGGGGAGAGAACAGGGAACATTAGGGCAGGGGAGAGAACAGGGAACATTAGGGCAGGGGAGAGAACAGGGAACATTAGGGCAGGGGAGAGAACAATATCAATTATGTATTTAACCATTGGACTAAGAGTGACAGGTTCAAATCCCCGACTGAGAAGAACAAGATAAAGAACAACACTAACAGCACCCTCCCCCACACTTACTCCATGCCCTGTGAGGTTTGTCAGGCAATAACAATTCTATATTTAACCATTGGACTAAGAGTGACAGGTTCAAATCCCCGACTGAGAACAAGAACAGATTAAGAACATCACTAACAGCACCACTCCCCACACTTACTCCATGCCCTGTGAGGTCTGCCGGGCGATGTCAATGATTCGCATGAGTTCAAACTTGGTCTCCTGCACGTGGAGGTGTTTGTAGAGGCTGGAGCCCTCACACCACTGCGTCACAATGGCCAGCTGCTGGGTCTTGACGCAGCCCATGAACAGCAGAATATTTACATGCCTGAAACACACACAGAGGGGAAGGGAGAAAGGGGGAAGGGGAATGGGTTAGTGTTGGAACAGCTGTCATATTTACCTCTAGATGCACTCCTCCTCCCTACTAATAGTCATCCTCAATTGTCTTCACAGCAAAGGAGACAGACTAGGAGGGAACATATTATGAGGAAAAGATATCAACAACACAGAAGAAGAAGAAGAAGACATTTCCTAATTTCAGATGATAAGTCTCATTCACAATCCCTTTTCTTCCCCTAAACTTCTTCCTCAGCTAACCTTCCCTCTTCAATCCCCTATACAAAGGGTCTGATCCCTTTAACCACTTCCTAATCCTCTTTCCCAACCTAATGATCCCTCTCAAACTCCCTACATGAAAGCTCTGATCCCTTAAGCTCACTAGTCCCCTTCACCATGATCTCTTCCCTTTTAAACTCCCCATGCAAAGGCTCTGATCCTCTTCCCAAACTCCCTTTCCTTCTTAAACTCCCTATACAAAGGCTCTGATCCTCTTCCCAAACTCCCTATACAAAGGCTCTGATCCTCTTCCCAAACTCCCTATACAAAGGCTCTGATCCTCTTCCCAAACTCCCTTTCATTCTTAAACTCCCCATATGAAAGCTCTGATCCCTTTAGCTCACCTAGTCTTCTTTAGTACTGAGACTTCGTTCTTGAAGGCGGAGTACTGGGCCGGCGTCGGGTCACGCACATTGAGGGTCTTGACCGCGACGGGGCCGTGCCAGTGACCCCGATACACCGTCCCGAAGGAGCCTGACCCGATGCGCGCCCCGATCAGGATTTCGTCCACAGGGATCTCCCAGTCCTCCACCGTGTCTTTGGAGGACTGTCGGACCTGTGGGGAGACCGAGGCTGAGTGACTGGAGGGAGGAATGGATGGAGAGAAAGGAACATGGAGGAGGAAGAAGTGGGTGGCAAGACTGGGATGGAAAGACAGGGAGGGAGAGGGAAGGGGCATGGAGGAGGGAGAAATGGAGGGGTTATAAGAAGAAAGAGGGGGAAGAATGGAGTGAGGAAATAATGGGGGATACGATGAGGAAGGATGTGGAGGAAAGGGTTAAAAGGAGGGAGAGGAAGAGGGAGAATGCAGTGAAAGAAGATCTGACAGATGGAACCACACACGTAATTCTACATATATGACTTACTTCCTATATATCACAATTCGGTACACACACACACACACACATACACACACACAAACTTCAGTTGTATGATGAAATATTGAAAAAGTACAGGACATTAAAAGTTCTAATCACCCATCAATCATCAAAATTCAAATGGACGAACAAAAAATAAACACCCACCCACACTCACCACACACCCACACAAGAACACCCACACATACCCACACACATTTCAGGAGTTGTATGACGAAATGTTGAAAAAGTACAGGACATTAAAAGTTCTGATCACCCATCAATCATCAAAATTCAAATGGGCAAACA
This sequence comes from Eriocheir sinensis, assembly GCF_024679095.1. NCBI lineage: Eukaryota > Metazoa > Arthropoda > Malacostraca > Decapoda > Varunidae > Eriocheir > Eriocheir sinensis. The sequence goes on along the minus strand of NC_066527.1, from coordinate 19,106,565 downwards.
AAAGTAAACACCCACACACCCACACCCACGCACACACAAACACCCACCCACACCCACGCACTCACCTTCTTGCCTGAGACAGACTCGTCGGCGGAGCGTGCCCTGGGCCGCACCGTCTTCAGGGTGTTGGTGGGGGAGGCCTGCGCCGAGTGTGAGCCCTGCACGGGGCGGGTGGGGCTGCTGGTGGGGCTGGTGGGTGGGGGCGGGGCCAGTACCCCCGCGCCAGGGTATCCTGTGGAGTGTATGGCAAGGTTGGCGGAGTGGGCGAGGGGGCTCCAGGCCATCCGCGCTCCATCATGCATGTAGAAGGTGGAGGCCCCGAAGAAGTGGACATCTGGACACGCCATGCGCCAGGACACAGGCGGGGCGGCGGGCGTGCAGCGGACAGGTGACGGAGGTGACGGACGTGCGGCAAACAGATGACAGCAGCGACGGGCGCGGTGACAGACGTGCAGCAAACAGTTGACAGGCGTGTGGCAAACAGTGACGTTGGTGGGGCGTGCAGACAGGCAAGCATCGCCAACACATGGATGGAAAGACATGCACATGCACATTAGCAACATTTAGGCAGCACCGCCACACTGACACTCCCATCTAAGGCTAGTTACTGCTCCACGATGACACTCACAACAATAATAAAGAAGAGAGCAAGGTCTGGAAATGAAAAATGATGGTTAGGTCAAATTTTAGGCCGTGAGTATGACTGTGTGTGTGTGTGTGTGTGCTTTTTCCTATATAAATTATGATCATCAGTATATGTTCCAATTGCTTCTGATGTGTTGTACTCAATGAATGCTATATGGCAGGTAAAAAAGGTGTGTGAGTGACCAGCTTAATTTTTTATGGTAGTTTTTTCCCCCTAATGCGAGAACTAATTTGTATGTACTAGTCACCCAAATGATTGCCTGAATGTAGCTTTTCGAGTTCATTCCACCCTGCAATGCGCTGGATCACCTAACTGTAGCTTTCGGCATTCATTCTAAATTTCTGTTGTGTGAGAGTGAGGATAATTGAATTGGATCACCTAAATGTAGCTTTCGGCATTCATTCTAAATTTCTCTGTATGTGTGTGTGTGTGTGAGAGTGAGGATAATTGAATTGGATCACCTAAGTGTAGCTTTTGGCATTCATTCTAAATTTGTGTCTCAGTAAGGATAATTTAAATGGATTGCCTAAATGTGCCTTTCGGCATTCATTCTAAATTTGTGTCTCAGTTGTGCGAGTTAGCGAAATTAAAATGGGTCACCTAAACATAGCTTCTGGCGTTCATTCTACCCTGCAATGTGTATGTCAGTGTGTGTGTGTGTGTGTGAGAGACGGCCTTCCCTGCATGCTGGCTGGCAGTGTCCTGAGAGGCGCCACTTAGGTAAAAATGCAGCGTACACTTATCACATATCAATCACAACAGAATAGTTTAACAAATGATGATACAGAGAAATAATAATGAGGTTAATTCTTAGCAGTAACAAATAGCTTGTGTAGAAAGGGTTAATCTTGATGGATATTTGATGGTTTATAATTTGCTGGTGTGTGTCTAAAGTACTTATCACATACCAAACAGGATAATTTAACGGACAAATGATGATGTAGAGAAATAATAATGAGGTTGATTCTTAGCAGTAACAAATAGCTGGTGTAGAAAGGGTTAATCTTGATGGATATTTGATGGTTTATATTTTGTTGGTGTGTGTCTAAAGTACTTATCACATACCAAACAGAATAATTTAATGGACAAATGATGATGTAGAGAAATAATAATGAGGTTGATTCTTAGCAGTAACAAATAGCTGGTGTAGAAAGGGTTAATCTTGATGGATATTTGATGGTTTATATTTTGCTGGTGTGTGTGTGTCTATAAAGTACTTATCACATACCAAACAGAATAATTTAACGGACAAATGATGATACAGAGAAATAATAATGAGGTTGATTCTTAGCAGTAACAAATAGCTGGTGTAGAAAGGGTTAATCTTGATGGATATTTGATGGTTTATATTTTGCTGGTGTGTGTGTCTATAAATTAAGTGGCATGGTCCTAAAAATTGAGTTGTCTTTGGTTTAATGTGTTGACTCAAAAATAATAAATAAATTGTCTTATTGACCTAAAAATCAAACCGTCTTTGCATTGATGTACTCTTAAAAATAAAAGAAAAATGAAACTGGCTTACTGTATTGTCTTAAAAAATAAATAATCTTTGCCTTGTCTTACTTACATCAAAGGAGTCAGTTCAAGGGCATAAAAAAAGGAAACAAATATGAAAAAAAAAAAAAAGCCCACTACTGTCTAAAAACATTAAAATACAGTGAATAAAATGCCTATGACTTAATAATAAAGCTTAGTAATAATTATAAATGGTCTCTGATTTAATGTAGTCTTGAAAATAAATTAAAGAATGAAATTGTCTCTTAAGCTAGCGTCTTAAAAAAAAAAAAAAAAATATGGGTTGTTTTGGGAAGCAGAATGTTGAGGGAAGAATTTAAAGGGTTGATTGTAAGCTGGGAATAATATAGTCTTTGTTTTAACCCAGTAGCAGCGACGAGCCAAATTTGTGGTTTACCGTGTAGCAGCGACGGGCCAAATTTGTGGTTTACCGTGTAGCAGCGACGGGCCAAATTTGTGGTTAACCGTGTAGCAGCAACAGGCCAAATTTGTGGTTTACCGTGTAGCAACGACAGGCCAAATTTGTGCCATGATATAAACCCCCCAAAATAGATGATACATAAACTGATCACAAATGCTTTGATATATATTATGAAATGATTTGTGTGAGTGGTGATTTTTTCTCATTTTTCTCGCTTAGAGGGACCATTAAGAAACATGATCCCCGCTGCTACCGGGTTAAAGGGTTGACTGTAAGCTGGTATTAACAATGAGGGAATAATATAGTCTTTGTTTTAAGGAATCAGATTATTATGGGGAAAATTTAAAGGGTTAATAATTGCAAACTGGTACAGACAATGAGGAGATAATGTGAAGTCTTTGTTTTTTGGGAAGCAGAATATTGTTATGGGCCAAAAAAATCTCATGTATTCATTTAGCAAAGAGAGTTGGAAGTAGCAGGAGTGAGTGTGCTGAGAGGGAGTGCCAGAACAGGGAGAGATGGAGACACTTCTGCCGCGGCCACCCCCTGGAGGGATGTTTCATGTGAGGTAGCGGGGCATCAAAGATACAGATAGATAGATAGATTTAGCAGAGACCACACTGGCAATACACATGTTATATCTACTTTTATGTGAGTGTGTGTGTGTGTGTGTGTGTGTGTGTGTGTGTTTGAACTCCAGCAAAATATAAGGGCAAAAAGTTAAGTTAGGGGCATACGATATAGTCACGTAAAATATAAATCAATCAATCAATTCCATCCTCGTTAGTCTCCTCGGCTGAAAAAAAAAAAGGGGTGGGGAACTTGGTGGCAAAATGTTATCATGAATCCACTTTGCTTTGGTAATAAACATATCCTATTTACTTACTATTACTATTTACTGTCTGTCGGTGTGTGTGTGTGTGTGTGTGTGTGTGTGTGTGTGTGTGTGTAAACCATGAAATGAATTGCAGACATCTAGGTTCATCCCCCCTACTGCAAAAACATACATAAATAAATAAATAAATAAAATAATAATAATATGTAATTTAAAAAATGTAAGGAACTTTGTAATGAATTAACTTAAGCAAAATAAAATGAAAACCAACATTATATTTCAGTTTATCCCCAATACAACAAAAAAAACAATAAATAAATATGATAATAAATGAAAAATGTAATAATAATAGTAATAATAATAATAATAATAATAATAATAATAATGTAAGGATCGTTGTGCAAAGTTGTGCCAAGTGCGACGGACACAACAGACACCCTTGGCACCTCATGGCCCTGGTGTGGTGCCCCGAGCGGTGCCACGCCCCACCACAAGACACACCACATGGGCCAAGGCTCTCCCCGGCCCTGCCCTCAGCGACACACAGCAACACCACAGAGGCACGGGGTCATGCATGGACGGGGCTCTCAGCAGCGGTGGCTCAGTGACAGCACCTCCAGCTTAGTGTATTGTGGCCAGCTTGAATGCACTTTTTTTTTATTATCTTATTCTTACAGCAAGGGAAGGGAGGCAGCTCAAGGGCAAAAAACGAAGACAGCAAGAAGAGAGAAAGTTCATGTTTCCTAATGCTTGTACTGTCTGGGCAAGCATGAACTGACCTCTCTTAAGGCCTGTCGTTCTTTTCTTTCTTTTCCCTGAGCAGTGTTAAGTGGGCAAAAGGTCATAAGAGGTCAATTCATGCTTGCCCAGTGAGTACAAGCATTAGGAAACATGAACACTCCCTCCGCCTCCTCGTCCTCTTCTTTGCATGTCCAGTTAGTATGAGCGTCAGGAAACATGGACTTTCTATCTTATTATTATTGTTTGATGTTATTTTCCCTGGTGGGGCTGGACGGACTAACCCCTTAATACACGAGTCGAGGGGAAACAAGAATCGGTCTAGAGAATTGACTCAAGCAATAAAAATGAACTGCAGGCAACATGAAGACTGACAGACTATTTTTGAAAAGTTAAACACACTGCTCTAGGGAATTTCGGTCAAGGAAGGTGGTATTAGTAATTATTGACAGCTATGTGGCCAGTTCAGCATTTTACTTATATTGTTTAAGATGGAGTTAGTTAGAGGTGTTGGATCTTCACAAAGTCATATTACAAACTCTGTCATACTAAGTGATGTAAGAAAATCAATGAAACCAACTAACTGAGCCTCGAAAAATGGGTAAAAAGAAAGAGATCAGCCATAGCAGTGTTGATGAAGACTATGCTTAAAAAGTAAGGCGCATGTTTCACTGTGGATCAATCTCCCGCAGCAGCCGTTTCCCTGCCGTGTCTATTAACTAACTGAGCCTTGAAAAACAGGTAAAAAAGAGAGAGAGATATCAGCTGTAGTAGTGCTGATGAAGACTACGCTTAAAAAGTAAAGCACATGTTTCACTGTGGCTCACTCTCCCGCAGCAGCCGTTTCCCTGCCGTGTCTAACTGGGATGGTGCACACAAGCTGGCCAGCATACTCTAGAAGCAAAGCTAATATTTGCAGCGTTGGCAGTCAGATGCAGAATATATCAACAAGCAATCATGGTGAACTGGACCAGACCTCAGACAGGGTATATTTGCACCTCTGTCCCTGTGAACAATTTGTCAAGTGGTGACGAATGGCTTAGCACGGTAGATCTGATGAGCAAGTTCCTCTTTCTCATTTCTTCCTTACTTCCTAATAACTGGTACATGACAAAACTACTGAATTTTCCTATACTGTGACGTACTGACTTCATCCATTCCCTCCCATAGCTCACCCATTAAAGTTCCTCCTCTTCATTCCTTCATCCCTTCTGTCCACCTTTCCTTCTCTTCTCATATGACCATAACAATGAAAATACTAGTTAATTTTTCTCTACTGTGATATATCCTGACTTCTTTCATTCCTCCCTTTAGCTCACCCATCCATGTTCCTCCTCTTTATTCCTTCATCCCTTCTGTCCACCTTTCCTTCTCTTCTCATATGACCATAACATTGAAAATACTAGTTAATTTTTCTCTACTGTGATATATCCTGACTTCTTTCATTCCTCCCTTTAGCTCACCCATCCATGTTCCTCCTCTTTATTCCTTCATCCCTTCTGTCCACCTTTCCTTCTCTTCTCATATGACCATAACAATGAAAATACTAGTTAATTTTCCTCTACTGTGACATATCCTGACTTCTTTCATCCCCTCCCGTAGCTCACCCATGCAAGTTCCTCCTCTTCATTCCTTCATCCCTTCTGTCCACCTTTCCTTCTCTTCTCATATGACCATAACAATGAAAATACTAGTTAATTTTTCTCTACTGTGACATATCCTGACTTCTTTCATTCCCTCCCGTAGCTCATCCATGCAAGTTCCTCCTCTTCATTCCTTCAGTCCACCTTTCCTTCTCTTCTCACATGACCAGTAACAAGGAAAATACTAGTTAATTTTCCTCTACTGTGACTCATATCATTCTGACTTATTCCATTACCACCCTATGCTCACCCATGGATGTTCCTCTTTTTTCTTTGTTTTTCCTTACTTCCTAACACGACCAGCATCTCCCGCTTCTATATGTAATCTGCATCATCCTAACTTCTTCCATATAAACACCCTAACTACCTCCGTAAGCTCCTTCCTATTCCTGAACTACCTCCCTAAGCAAGTTTCTCTTCATTTCTTTCTTCCTAACATGACCAGCATAACATCAACACAGTCATCTTCCTCTTCTATATGTATTCTGCACCATCCTAACTTCTTACATATACACACCCTAACTACCTCCGTAAGCTCCTCCCTACTCGTAAACTACCTCCCTAAGCAAGTTCCTCTTCCTTTCGTCCTTCCTAACATGACTAGCATCTCCCTTTCCAAAACAGAATCTGCATCATCTTAACCTTCCATGTACACACCCTAACTACCTCCGTAAGCTTCTCCCTACTCCTAAACTACCTCCCTAAGCAAGTTCCCCTTCCTTTCTTCCTTCCTAACATAAGTAAAAAAACAACACAATATCTCCTGCCCTTGTAACGTGCATCATCCTGACAGCTTCCAATCACTAGGCTCATAAAACTACCCATGGAAATGCTAACACAACCTCTATGAAAGCCTTATGTGATGTAGGTGTGTGAGCCCCGAAGTGTTTTTGAATATGGGACACACACTCCTGCCTCAGTAAAAAGGAAGGAATTGTGGACTGAAGAAAACCTAACAGCTGAACCACCATAACCAAACATGATTTAATTTAGAGAGCAAAAAGATTAGTTATAGTTAAGGAAGCATACAGACTTAATGGATCAAGGAGAGTAAAATTATGGGTGGGAGAGACTCATAGCCTGTCCAACCTCATAAGAGAAATAAAGATGAGAAAATAAAAAGAGAAAAGAGAAAATAAAGATGTCAAATGAATAGAAAAAGAAGAGAATGTTAAAGAATTGCAAACGTTTGGGTATTTATAACACAACAGAATTTGAGCTTTAAGAGTGCATGATCAGCCAAAAGGAAATGCATGATTATATATATGTTACAAGAGCTCACACAGTCCATGATTAGCAGTTTTAAGTTTGTTTCATGCATCACAACACTGAGTTTAGACCAGGCAGAGAAAGAGGGTGACCGACACATCCGAGAACAAGACAAAAGCCGTCAACTGGATCGCTCTTTGCACCGTCAACGTAACACGGAGCTCAAGTTCAAGCATGATCAAAAGTTTATTCATAACCTAAGAGAGAGGAACTAGTCAAACACACTTATTTCCTACCCCTCTGTCACTCTTACCCATAAAGCTAGAGATGAAGGAAAGTCTAAATAATGTCTGTAGTCCTTTCCCTACCTCACTACCATTAGTAAAATCTAGTCACCTAATAAAATACACTGATTCCTGATCCTCCCTTACTCTTACCCATAAAGCTAGAGATGAAGGAAATTTTGAAAAATGCCCTCAAGTCCTTAAGTCTAAATAATAGGTTGTCTTTTCCCTGCCTTGCCATGATCAACATTATGTAGTCACCTAATAAAATACTATTCCTGACCCTCCCTTACTCTTACCCATAAAGCTAGAGATGAAGGAAAGTCTGAAAAATGCCCTCAAGTCCTTTAGTCTAAATAATAGGTTGTCCTTTCCCTGCCTTGCCATGATAAACAATATGTAGTCACCTAATAAAATACTATTCCTGACCCTCCCTTACTCTTACCCATAAAGCTAGAGACGAAGGAAAGTTTGAAAAATGCCCTCAAGTCCTTAAGTCTAAATAATAGGTTGTCCTTTCCCTGCCTCACCACCATCAACAATATCAAATCACCGAATAAAACACTATTCCTGACCCTCCTTCACTCTTCCCCATAAAGCTAGAGATGAAGGAAAGTCTGAAAAATGCACGTAAGTCCTTTAGTCTAAATAACAGGTTGTCCTTTACCTATCTCACCACCATTAACAATATCATCACCAAATAAAATAGTATTCCTGACCCTCCCTCACTCTTACCCATAAAGCTAGAGATGAAGGAAGGTTTAAATAATGCCTTTTCAGTCCTTTAGTCTAAATAATGGGCTCAGTTCTTTACCTACCAAGCCACCAATAACAAAATCGAGCGGACTAATAACAAGATAATAAAATACATTTTCTCCTACCTCTTCCTCATCCTTATCTACAGAGTTTATAGATGAAGGAAAGTCTGAACAATGTCCTCAAAGACCTTTAGCCAAAAATATACCCAGTTCCTACCTCTGTCCCTTAACCTTTTCCATTATGTTTATAGATGCAAGTTTAAACAATGCCTTGATGGTCTAACACACCACCATCACCACCAAAAACAACCAAAGCCATGACTCATATTCACTCGGACATTGCTAAAGGACCATCACTCGATACTCAACCAACCACAGCCACACCACATCTCTCTGCCTCTCTCCACCATATTCTGACTTCACCACCACAACCAAAACAACCAAAGCCATGACTCACACTGACAAAGACATTTCTAAAAGACTGTCACCTAATCCTCACCCACACCACATCCGCCCCCTCACCACCACACAGCTACCCTACCACACCCATCCTCTCCCTATCACCACCATTCCCCACCACCACAAAAACACAGCCCTGAATTGCTCAAAACACCTCATACAGACCATCCGTCAATGCACAACATACTCTCTGACACCCCCTTCGCCACCACCACCACCACAACCAAGACAACCAAAGCCAAACCTCACACTCACTCGGACATTGCTAAAAGACCGTCACCCAAACCTCACCCACACCACAACCGCCCCCTCTCCATCCACCACACAGCTACCCCCCCCAACGCCCTCCCTGCCTGAACCGTGCCCCGGGGCAAGCGCAGCGGCGTGGCGGCGAAGCACAAACCTGGACTGGTGGGGTTATAGTTCCTGCCCATCCTGTGAGCAAACTCAGCGAGGGAGGCGGCGTCCGAGGGGATGTTGGGGTTGACCAGGTGGGTGCAGACGTTTGGGGCGGAGGAAGAGCGGTCACGGGGAGCCAGAGGGGCGGGGGCAGGCCTAACCAGGGTGGGGGGGACCTGCCCTCCCCCTCCCCCAGCAGTGTAGTGGCCCGGGTACTGACCTCGGTAGCCCTCAATGTAGTGCCCACTGTAGGCGCTGCCGTAGGGGCTCATGAGGTTGGGGTGGCCACTGGCGGACACCCCGTACCCAGTGGAGGTGAGGATTCCCGCCTGGTTGTCTGCGTGGGAGGCGAGCAGGCTGGGGGAGACAAGGGGTGAGTGAGAAGGTGGGGCAGGGGATGAGGGGCTGTGCTTAGGCTAGGAGTGGGTCAGAAATATGGCCAGGGATAGGTACAGAACAATTAGATAGACTTGATGGCACAAAAGAAAGGAGACTATAAACTTGATATGGCATAAGATAGTGGGGTCGAGGACAGAGAGAACAATGGGAACTATGAACTTGACCTGACAGAGAAGAATAGAGACCAGAAACTTGATATGACACAAGACTGTAGACTTGGTAACATGACGCCCAAGAGTGAAGCCCCAAGCCCACATCCACACTTTTTAACCCGACCCTCCAGCTTGACACTCACTGCTGGTATATGTTGTTGGTGATGCGCTGGTCCTGCTGGCACAGCGTCGGCACACCCACGGAGCAGCGCTGGTGGAAGCGGTAGCCACAGGTGCGGCACACGAAGCCATGGAACAGCAGTCTCCGGCAGTTATCACAGAAGGCCAAGGAAAAGAACGTTCTCCTAATCTGAAAGAAGGAACAGGGACGTGGTTGGTGCCCTGCGTGGGGTAAGAGAATCGCCAACATGCTTCTGACCTGAGAGAAGGCAGTCTTTTTCTAAACATAGCACTGTCGTCTAGCTTTTCTTTTCTTTTCTTTCTTTTTACAGCAATGGAAGGAGCAAAACAGACAACATAAAAGCCAGCAGATGGTCACCACACATTTCAAGGCCATGATTTAAGCAAGACAGAGAAGTTGACACAGGACACAAGAAAACATATAACTAGTGTTGGGTTGTTGGGTCAATTAATGGCTCGAAAATTCAATATGTTTCCGAATCCACGTTATATCAGCACCCAAGATATTAAGAACAATTCTGACAAGAACCAAAAAAATGCAACACACTAAACAGACAGGGAGACGGCATTAGCAAGCGAGAGGGAGTGTACTTACAAAGTTATGCGATATGGAGGTGGTGACGGGGAACTTCTCAAGCACCTCCACCACTATCTCCTCCCCCTCCAGCAAGGCGATGTCCGAGTCCCACGACATCCTCACCTGAAAAACATATGGACGAGTTCTTGAGTGGTGGTTTGAAGGTTCCTTAATCATTAGAGCCCCTAGTGTCAAGGTTCATATTCTCAGAGGCAAAGTTAAAGGCAAAAAGTTTAAGCCCAGTATTATCAGATGTTTTTGGCCCCCACAGTAACTATTTTCAAACGCCAGAAAGGATATTAGATGGGTTCCCGTGAGTGTTTTCAAGTTTGTAGTGCAGGAGGCTCGTAAAACTATGACTTACTGCTTAAAAGTCATATATGAAACACTGACACATATGAGAAAAGAGGGGAGAAAGACTATCTAGGAAGACAAACATAGGACAAAACAAGGACAGTAAATGAGAAGAAGACAATGAATAGAAAGAAGAAGAAAATGAAAAAGAAAAAGAGAACAGAGAAAGGAGAGAATGGTAAAAGGAGAAGAATGGAGGAGGGGAAGAAGAAAATGAGGGAGAGAAGGAAGGGAGAAAGGGAGGGTAGGAGAAAAAGAAAACACAAATAATGACAAATAATATCTTACCCACAAGTTTGTTAGATAAGGAAGGAAAGAAGGAAGAAGAAAATGAAGAAAAGAGGAAGAAAAAGAAGAAAAGAGAAAGAAAACGAGGAAGAAAATGAAGAAGGGAACAAATAAGAAAAAGACGAAACGGAAAAAAGAAAATTATCCAACCCAAACAAATGCACAGAATCATGCACACCCCAATACAACGCGCTCACCCTGGGGTTCGTTTTCCTGTACACAATGCAAACATCTGGGGAGAGCTTGCGAAAGTTGAGAGCCTTGGCGAGGGCGTCCTTGAGGGTCCGGCCAGGCTGTACAGGGACGGTGGTGCGCTGCTTGTTGGGGAGATGCGCGCGGACCACCGACCGCAGCGGCGACTGTGGGGTCGACCGCGTGACCTCCTCGTACATGCCATTGCTGCCTGGGTGGGGCGAAAAAATAATGGTGATAATAATAGTAACAATCTCCTTATTTTTAGCATTTTGTTAGTTTACTTTTCTTGTTGAGTTGCCTTCACATGCCTCTATCACCTGTCATATTAGAGTTCTGGTTATAATATTAGTAATAGTGCTGCTACTACTACTACTACTGATAATAAAACTAATAGATAGATAGCTTGTCCAGCCCCATAAAGAATAATAAGAAAGTTAAACAAGAAGAAGACGAAGAAGAAAAAGATGAAGCAGAAGAAGAAAAAAGAGGAAGAAAAAAAAAGCAGAAGACTTGATAACAGTATATAACAATTGCAGATTTATTTCACCTTGATATAAATAAAAAAATATAAAAAAATGGCGCACAGAAAAGGAGGTTAAGTAAGGTCAGATATTATTTTAGCATTTTGCAGGTGATCTGGGGGCAAGGGAGGAGGTTATGTAAGGTCAGGTCAAGTGAGGTCAGAATAAGTCACGTTAGGTATAAAATAATTACTATATATATTTCTATGCAAAAGAAAGGAAAGAAAAGGAAGGGAAAAAAGATGAAAGATTGTTAAAAAGTGGTGATGATGTTGGTTATGGTGGTGGTGGTGATGGTGGTGGTGATGGTGATGATCAGTAGAAGCAATAAACTGCCAGAGAATAACAACAACAATAATAACAATAACAACAACCAAACATGAACCCCATACTTGTGCTCTGTGAGTGTGCGTGGAAGGTGGAGTCGGTGTCCTCGGCAGGTTGGGGCTGGGCTTCGGGCTGGTCATCATGGCAGCCGTTGGTCTGGGCAGGCGCGCTCAGGGTCAGGTGCTCCAGAATCTCCTGCTCCTTGGCCTCAAAGCGGTGGAGTTTGCCCGTCAGCTCCGTGTACTCCTGTGGGTGAGGGTGAAGATTCTGGGTGTTAGTGTACCTTCAAGGAGTCTCGTATGCACCGTAAGTTAACCCGGCAGCAGCGACGGGGCAAATTTGTGGTTTTACCGTGTAGCAGCGACAGGCTAAATTTGTGCCATGATATAAACACCCCCAAAAAAGATGATACATAATCTGATCATAAATGCTTTGACATGTATTATGAAATGGTATGTGTGAGGGGTGATTTTTTCTCATTTTTCTCGCTTAGAGGGACCATTAAGAAACATGATCCCTGCTGCTACCACCAGGTTAATACAGCGATGAATTTTGCCAGTAAGTCCTTCAGAAAGTCTCATATGTACTACAATAATTAGTAAACTCTTGGAGTAAAGAGTAAACCAATAAACCCATCCGTCCAACCGCTCTGGAAGAGTGAAAACGGACGTCAAACGAAATGATGATGAAGAAACTAGGGGAGAGAGAGAGAGAGAGAGAGAGAGAGAGAGAGAGAGAGAGAGAGAGATGAAGAACAGAAAAAAGAAAAAAATAGGATAATGTAGCATAACCAAGAGGCAGAAACAAACAAAAACAAAAAAAATCAAGAGAAGAAAAAGAATACGAAACTGAGAACAAAAAAAATCAAAAGAGAAGAAAAAGAATAAGAAATAGAGAAAAAAAATCGAGAGAAAAGAATAAAAAAACGAGAAAAAAAAAATCAAAAGAGAAGAAAAAGAATGAGAAATTGAGAAAACAAAATCAAAAGAGAGAAGAAAAAGAATAAGAAACTGAGAACAAAGTGGTAACAAAGAAATATATATAAAAAAGAAATACCTAAGAAAACACAGCATCATCAGGCCTTACCGTGAGATAGAGAGACGGCGGATGCTGGAAGCCGGCGAACCGTGAGTTGAGGTCATCTATGTACTTCTTGGTGAGGAGGATGATGTGCTGGATGTTGAGGAGCTGTGAGGGAGAGGGAGGGAGACGGGTGAGGCGGCTGAAGTGTTTACATATTATTACAGAACACACACACTTTCTCTACCTGTCTATCTGCCTGTGTGTGTGTGTGTGTGTGTGTGTGTGTGTGTGTGTGTGTGTGTGTGTGTGTGTGTGTGTGTCTCTCTCTCTCTCTCTCTCTCTCTCTCTCAAAAAAAAAAAAAAAAAAAAAAAAAAACACAAAACAAAATATATATATCATAAAATATTGGTAGGGTATTACAAAATAGACAAACTTTCTGTGTCTCTCTCTCTCTCTCTCTCCCTCTGATAAACAGAAGGGCTGCTGCTAACACCTGGATTACTGATATCAGTGTAACTATGCTAAGTCAACTTCCTGCTGTTATATACTTGGGAAACACCTCCTGAAAGTTAACCAACCCTGACGGCATGACAAAACAATCCAATCCCACCAATATTGTTTCATCACCTGGGGAAAGCCATAAAAATATATATCCTGGATTTTAGTAGTGGTTAAAATTGGTTCCAGGCCATTAAACAGCAAAAGAAATACACATACACATCAAACTTTGGAAGAAAAAAAGAGTAAGAGGAGACCTGATTACCATACACTAACTTATAAATGGTTTTAACCCCTTGGCTGCGGATTTCCTAGTAGAAGACATCACCAAGCTACAGGAATGGAACAAAAAGTGGCTGCTTCAATTCAATGAAGAGAAATGTAAAGTCCTGCACCTTGGGAGGGGATATCCAGCACACCAATACCACATGGGAAACACTCCACTATCCACCAAAGAGGCAGAGAAAGACCTGAGAGTACATGTTACCAGGTTACCAGTGAAGGCCAAATCCGTGCCAATTGCAGCGGTCGGGTTAACAAGAGAGCAAGGAGCAAGACAACTAAGTGGACACAGTATGAAATTGATGAAAGGAAGGTGCTTAAATAATGTCAAGAAATTCAGCTTTCCGTATAGAGCGGTGGATGCATGGAGTGGAAAGTTGGAGAGTTTTGTTTAGTCGGTGCAACATCTGTGGTTGTATGTCGGAGAGAGACAGAGGGGGAAGGAATTATAGGAGAAGGGAACAGATCCCAGGAGACGGGACAAAACCCCCGATTAATACCTGGTACCCATTCACTACTGGGTGGACAGGGGCGTAGGGTATCGGAAAAGCCTTGAAAATAGACCTCAATAGACCCCAGTACCTCTCAGCCTCTCCCCCTGCACTAGACCAATTAATTATATCCCCCAGTGAGTCTATGTGAATGTCAAAAATGCCAGTGAAGGAGGGCCATAACAGTGCCATTATTTTCCCTATTTTACCCCTTAATGGCACCTAAATAGACCCCAGTCTATCCTCCTGCACTAGACCAATCAATTATATTCCCCAGCAAGTCTGTGTGAATGTCAACAATGCCAGTGAAGGAGGGCCATAACAGTGCCATTATTTTCCCTATTTTTGCTGTTAATGGCACCTAAATAGACCCCAGCCTATCCTCCTGCACTAGACCAATCAATTATATTCCCCAGCAAGTCTATGTGAATGTCAACAATGGCAGTGAAGGAGGGCCATAACAGTGCCATTACCTCTCCTATTATGGCTGTTAATGGCACCTAAATAGACCCCAGCCTATCCTCCTGCACTAGACCAATCAATTATATTCCCCAGCAAGTCTATGTGAATGTCAACAATGCCAGTGAAGGAGGGCCATAACAGTGCCATTATTTTCCCTATTTTACCCCTTAATGGCACCTAAATAGACCCCAGCCTCTCCTCCCCCACTAGACCAATTAATTATACTCCCCAGCAAGTCTGTGTGAATGTCAACAATGGCAGTGAAGGAGGGCCATAACAGTGCCATTACCTCTCCTATTATGGCTGTTAATGGCACCTAAATAGACCCCAGCCTCTCCTCCCCCACTAGACCAATAAATTATATCCCTCAGTTAATCCATGTGAATGTCAACAATGCCAGTGTAGGAGGACCATAACAGTGCCATTATTTTCCCTATTTTCCCCCTTAATGGCACCTCAATAGACCCCAGTAGCTCCCAGCCTCTCCTCCCCCACTAGACCAATTAATTATATCCCCCAGTGAGTCTACGTGAATGTCAACAAAGCCAGAGGAGGAGGAAGAGCAACACCATAACAACGCCATTATCTCCCTTATTTCACCCCTTAATGGCGCCTCCCTCACCCCGGCGCACCCCAGCTCACCTCCTTCACCAGGGCGTCGCGGTCTGATGGCTCCTCGTGGCGATCGGGGGAGTGGACAGGCGAAGGGGAGCTGCTGCCTCGATCCCCCACACCCGCCATCTTCTTCTCCCTTCTGGCCGCAAATACAAATGGCACAGTGGTGGAGACGAGTGGGATTCGAACAGTGGGATCCAACACCCTCTTTCCCATGAGTAGGATCCGGCGCGGTCTGTAATACGCCTTGATCCTCTTGGTACTGGGAGGGTTAAGGGTTCCGATACTCCTCTATGTGCGTGTTGATCCTCCTTCCTGACCGCCTGGATCCTCTTGCGTGACGTCTGGATTCCTTTGGTTGCTGTCTCGATCCTTCTTCCTGACCGCCTGGATCCTCTTGCGTGACGTCTGGATTCCTTTGATTGCTGTCTCGATCCTTCTTCTTGACCTCCTAGATCCTACACTGCCTTAAGGATAGAAGTTCAGGATATGCTCTAAAGGACTATTTGATCTCCTTACTCGGCCGGTCAATGTGACGGAGATGAGCACCGAGGCTACGCGCATCTTTAACCTGTGCCTTTTTACCTTAATTCTCAATCCTATATTCACTAATGGGTCAAAAGGTTCCAATTAACCCTCTAAACACACCTGGATCCCCTTTTCTGACCCCTTCAATCCCTTTAAAAACACCTGAATCCTCTAACTGACCCCTTCAGACCCTAAATAACACCAGAATCCTTCTATTTGACCTCCTCGATCCATTACCCTCCTTCATACTTAGAGATTCGGTACAGAAGACTACTAGATCCCCTTTTGAGCCTCTCCTGCCTGTGATATAAGGGATTCAGTACTGTTTTCCAGGTGTCAAAGGGGATTCAGGTGTGGGAAGATCCTCCTTCTCACCTGTCAACCCGTGGGAATACCTGGGATGCTGTATTACCTGTGATGTCTCTCCTGGTCTTCTTATGATTTTTTTGGTTAATTTTTTCTATTATTTTTTACTTGATTTTGTGGTCAATAAAAATGTCTATCTATCTATTTTTTTCTATCTATTTATCTATCTATCTATCTACCTATTTATCTTTCTATTCATCTATGTGTCTATCTATTTGTCTATCTATCTACCTATGTGTCTTCAATTATACATAAGAAAGGTATAGTTTTATCTGACCCCTTTAAGAGAAATATAAAAAAAATACACCCTCCACAGACCTAATTGACCCCATCCCTCTAAAATATAATAAAATCGAGGTTATATAGACACTTAGTTATAGAATGTAATGTTATATTCCACTAAAAATTAATCCTTGATACAAAATATGTCTTCACACGGGTAGAGAATGACCTTACTTACGGCAAATGACACTGTAATTATGACACTGTAGTAATAATCATGAATGTAGAGTTTTGTTTAAGAGTAACTGCTCTCTCTCTCTCTCTCTCTCTCTCTCTCTCTCTCTCATATTTTTTAGTTCATTACCTGCATAGATTTTAATGAATGATAGACTTGAATGAATGAATGAATGTTAGGGAAAGTATCTGGATTAATAAGGATGGTTTTAATAATAGTAATGACTAGCTGAGTGAGTATAAGGGAGGAAGAATGAGTAATGAATGGAGATAATAAAGGAGAATTACATGAGGAGGAAGAATGAATAATGGAAAAAAATAAAGAAAATACATAAAAGAAAATAAATGAATAATGAAAGATAGGAGAAAATAAAGAAAAATTACATAAGGAGGAAGAATGAATAATGGGAAAAATAAAGAAAATACATAAAAGAAAATAAATGAATAATGAAAGATAGGAGAAAAATACAGAAAAATTACATGAAGAAGGAAGAAATAATGAGAGGAAAAAAATAAAGAAAAAGTGTATAGAAGGAAGAAGGATGAATGAATAATGAAAGAAATGAAAAAAATAAATGAGAAAAAAGGAAGGAAAAAATCATGCAAGAGTAATTTTGAAAGATATGAAGAATGAAAGAAAAAAGAATAAAAAGAAAAAGGAAAAACTAAATTAAATAAAAATAAAAGCAGAGAATGAAGAGAAAACAAAACAAAAGTAAAAAAAAAAGAAAGACAAACAAGAAAAAAATCATAAAGCAAAAGAAAAGTGAAAAAAGTGAATTAAAAAAGAACAACCAAAGCGACAAACAGGCAAAGAAGAGCGACCACAACACAATCTCCTTATGGCAGGATACGGTTGACATTCAGACAGATTACACATGAAAACACTCATTATCCAACACTTAATCCCCTCGGCCATCCTTCCTGCCTCTTGCCCTCTATACCAACAGCTGTCACTGCCCTCCTACCCCCCACACATGCCCTCAATACTGATAAAATTAGCAGCTGGGGATAAATGTGTGTGCCTTCCTGCCTCCTGCCCTCCTATACCTAAAGCTATCACTGCCCTCCTACCCCCCACACATGCCCTCAATACTGATAAAATTAGCAGCTGGGGATAAAGATGTGTGTGCCTCCCTGCCTCCTGCCCTCCTATACCTAAAGCTATCACTGCCTTCCTGTCCCCCACACATGCCCTCAATACTGATAAAATTAGCAGCTGGGGATAAAGATGTGTGTGCCTCCCTGCCTCCTGCCCTCCTATACCTAAAGCTATCACTGCCTTCCTACCCCCCACACATGCCCTCAATACTGATAAAATTAGCAGCTGGGGATAAATGTGTGTGCCTCCCTGCCTCCTGCCCTCCTATACCAACAGCTATCACTGCCCTCCTACCCCCCACACATGCCCTCAATACTGATAACATTAGCAGCTGGGGATAAATGTGTGTGCCTTCCTGCCTCCTGCCCTCCTACACCAACAGCCATCACTGCCCTCCTACCCCCCACACATGCCCTCGATACCGATAAAATTAGCAGCTTGGGATGAATGTGTGTGCCTCCCTGCTTCCTGTCTTATATACCAATGGCTGTCACTGCCTTCCTGCCCCCCACACATGCCCTCAACACTGATAAAATGCGGCAGATTGGGATGAAGATGTGTGTTGAATTGATCAAAGGGAAGACTCATTGCCCGTCCAACCCCCATGAAGGAAAATGAGGATGTTAAATGAGAAGAAGAGGAAGAAGAAAATGAAGAAGATTAAATTGATCAAACAGAAGACTCATTGCCCGTCGAACCCCCATGAAGGAAAATGAGGATGTTAGATGAGAAGAAATTGAAGAAGAAAAAATAGAAGAAGAAATTGATTAAACAGACATTCAGAGGTGGGGTCTGATATGTGTGGTTCTAGTAAATGAATTACCTTATGTAGAAATAGAATGAATAAAACTGCTATAAATGTGCAAATATATATACATCGATAATTAAATATATAAAAAATAATTTAGACCATTGCTAGGAGAGTAATAAGAGTTTTCTCACAAGTAGGAAATAAAGGAAAAATATAAACTGTGAAGGAAAGTCAATCTAGAACACAAATTTAGAATGGGTGTCAATAAGTATTTAACCCAGTACCAGCGACGGGCCAAATTTGTGCCTTTACTGTGTACCAGCGACGGGCCAAATTTGTGCCTTTACTGTGTACCAGCGACGGGCCAAATTTGTGCCTTTACTGTGTACCAGCGACGGGCCAAATTTGTGGCTTTACCGTGTACCAGCGACGGGCCAAATTTGTGCCTTTACTGTGTACCAGCGACAGGCCAAATTTGTGCCTTTACTGTGTACCAGAGACGGGCCAAATTTGTGCCTTTACTGTGTACAAGCGACGGGCCAAATTTGTGCCTTTACTGTGTACCAGAGACGGGCCAAATTTGTGCCTTTACTGTGTACCAGAGACAGGCCAAATTTGTGCCTTTACTGTGTACCAGAGACAGGCCAAATTTGTGCCTTTACTGTGTACCAGAGACAGGCCAAATTTGTGCCTTTACTGTGTACCAGAGACAGGCCAAATTTGTGCCTTTACTGTGTACAAGCGACGGGCCAAATTTGTGCCTTTACTGTGTACCAGCGACGGGCCAAATTTGTGGCTTTACCGTGTACCAGAGACGGGCCAAATTTGTGGCTTTACCGTGTACCAGCGACGGGCCAAATTTGTGCCTTTACTGTGTACCAGCGACGGGCCAAATTTGTGCCTTTACTGTGTACCAGCGATGGGCCAAATTTGTGCCTTTACTGTGTACCAGCGACGGGCCAAATTTGTGCCTTTACTGTGTCCCAGCGACAGGCCAAATTTGTGCCTTTACTGTGTACCAGCGACAGGCCAAATTTGTGCCTTTACTGTGTCCCAGCAATGGGCCAAATTTGTGCCTTTACTGTGTCCCAGCAATGGGCCAAATTTGTGCCTTTACTGTGTACCAGCGACGGGCCAAATTTGTGCCTTTACTGTGTACCAGCGACAGGCCAAATTTGTGCCTTTACTGTGTACCAGAGACGGGCCAAATTTGTGCCTTTACTGTGTACCAGCAATGGGCCAAATTTGTGCCTTTACTGTGTACCAGAGACGGGCCACATTTGTGCCTTTACTGTGTACCAGAGACGGGCCAAATTTGTGGCTTTACCGTGTACCAGCGACGGGCCAAATTTGTGCCTTTACCGTGTACCAGCGATGGGCCAAATTTGTGCCTTTACCGTGTACCAGCGATGGGCCAAATTTGTGCCTTTACCGTGTACCAGCGATGGGCCAAATTTGTGGCTTTACTGTGTACCAGCGACAGGCCAAATTTGTGCCTTTACTGTGTGCCAGCAATGGGCCAAATTTGTGGCTTTACTGTGTGCCAGCAATGGGCCAAATTTGTGGCTTTACTGTGTACCAGCGACGGGCCAAATTTGTGGCTTTACTGTGTACCAGCGACCGGCCAAATTTGTGCCTTTACTGTGTACCAGAGATGGGCCAAATTTGTGGCTTTACCATGTACCAGCGATGGGCCAAATTTGTGCCTTTACCGTGTACCAGCGATGGGCCAAATTTGTGCCTTTACCGTGTACCAGCGATGGGCCAAATTTGTGGCTTTACTGTGTACCAGCGACGGGCCAAATTTGTGCCTTTACTGTGTACCAGCGACCGGCCAAATTTGTGCCTTTACTGTGTACCAGAGACAGGCCAAATTTGTGGCTTTACCATGTACCAGCAACGGGCCAAATTTTTGCCATGACATAAACACCCCCAAATAGATGATGCATAAACTGATCACAAATGCCTTGATATATATTGTGAAATGGTTTGCATGAGTGAAGATTTTTTCTCATTAATTTGCTTAGAGGGGCCTTTAAGAAGCACGATCCCCGCAGCTAAAGGGTTAAATTTGAAATAAAACAATAGAAAATAATCAATGAATAAATAAAACATAAATAACTGCATCAATAAAAATAACTGGAAACATAACTAGAAGGGTAAAATAAATATAAAACTAAATATGAACAGTACGTGAAAATAAATTGAATTATGTTAATATAAAAAAAAGCATAAAATAGTCTCTGTAATATAATAAATGTGAAGTGACTATGACAACACAGATATATAAGACACACACACACAAATACATTAATAACATATATCTATATTCTCTTCAAACAAAACCCTGACAGACATATTTTTTCAGGACCGAGGAGGCGAAAGATTGACCTTTGTGCTAAGCTTGGTATGACATCAACACTCCAGCCACCAGTCAACCCGTCAACCATGATTGTACAAAGACTCACTCAACCACACAGCCTCCACCAGACTACCGCACTCACTGCATTGTATTTTTCTGTTTTGGACCCATAACTACTGCAAAGAACATCTATAACTAATGATTTCAATGATAACTTTGATTGGATAGTTATTGGTGTGCATACAACATTTTTTTAGGGGGGTCCGAAATTATAAATGCAATGTTCTGAGTGCGATAATATGGTAACATTGCGTTCCATATAGTCTACTTATTCTACGGATCAGTAATACGTAAATTGAATTGTTTTTTTAATACATAGCTTCCATACGTAATTTATCTCTCACATACCACACTATGTCATCATCAACTCCAGCCATTTACAATTCCCGTACAAACTCGCTCAGCCACACAGCCTCCACACAGTCTACATATTCTACGTATCAGAAATCATCACTGCACTTGAATACGTAATTGATCTTCTAAATATCACTCAACCCCGTAATTGTACAAACCCTTCAGTGTACAAAAACCTTCTCTGCCACATACCCCATTCTAAGGATCACATATCACTTGCACAGTCCTTCAAACACTACACGACACTATTGCAGCCAGCCATTGATACACCCCTCACATTATTTTAAGCCTTCTTCAACTACATACTAAAACCTTCTCTACCACAAAGCCCATTCTCAGGACCACATATCATCCCTTGTACAATCTTTTCAAGCATCACACAATACCATCACATCCCCCACAGAATGCTAAGCCCTCCTCGACTATGATTGTACTAAGCTTCTCTAACATAGGACTCACACTATTCCATTTTAATCACATATCACTTGCATTTAAACTTTCATGCTGCAAGGAGAAGGTTCATATATTTCTGACACTCACTTTCATGAAATATAATCTTCTCCTTCACTTCCGCTCAGTTTGGTCTCACATGCATTTATCTACGCTTATACCCTCATGCTGCAAGGGAGTTTATGTATATCTCGCCCTCCCTTAGACAGAGCTACAAGCCTTCATAATACACAATCTTCTATTAGCTCTTTATAACACCTTCTCTCACACCAAACAGCCCTCAACAACAGTCTCCAGTCCCTTTGTGCACCCTCTCTCACACACACACACACACACACACACACACACACACACTAACCTAACATTACGAACAAGCCACATAGTGCTAATTTCTTCCCCCACTGAGCAACCAAAGCAAAGACTATCTGGCGAGACACAAAAGAGTCTATCTGCGCATGTTTTAATCACTCGAGGGAAGGATTGGCGGGGATTACGTGAACCAGGGTCTGATGTGAACCTTTATCCTGGGAGTGAGAGGGATAGAGGATGAGGAGGAGGAGGAAGAGGAGGAAGGGGCATATGTTCTTAAATATGAAAAATCTTATGTTATTGTTGAGAATGTGGGAGTAACAGAGGATGGGAAGGGTTCGTAAGGGTTAGGTTAGGTTAGACAGAGGAGGAGAGGGAGAAAGAGGAGGAGGAGGAGGAAGGGGCATATATTCTTACTAGTGAAAAATCTATCTTATTGTTGAGAAAATGAGAGTAAAGAAGGATGGGTGAGGATCATAAGGGAAGGAAGAGGGGGATATGTTCTTACCACTTATGAAAAATCTATGTTACTGTAGAAAAGCTGAGTGAAAAGGAAGTTGGGAAAGGTTCATAAGGAAAAACGGAAGGACATGAGAGGGGATCCTTACTTTGAGGTCTTCACAAGGGGAAAAACAAAGAGGAACGCAGGTTTAACATAGAAGACCTTATAGGGAGATAGGATAATATAAGGGAGGTGAGGTCCTTACATTAAAAAAGGTAGCACGGAGACACGGACTAACTCTAGATTATTTTAAAAGTACGATTAGTATTTATTAACAGTTCTGTGGCTGGTCTGACTTTTTAATCTGATTTTTGGGACCGAGTTAGCTGGAAGGGTTGGATTTTCAGAGTTAGGTCGTCATCACAAACTCAATCCTGAAAATATATAAAAAACAATGAAGCCAAGTAACTTTTTAATCTGACTTCCGGGACCGAGTTAGCTAGAAGGGTTGGATTTTCAGAGTTAGGTTAACGTCACAAACTCAATCCTGAAAATATATAAAAACCAATGACGCCAAGTAACTTTTTAATCTGACTTCCGGGACCAAGTTAGCTAGAAGGGTTGGATTTTCAGAGTTAGGTTAACGTCACAAAATAAATCATGAAAATATATAAAATTCAATGAAGCCAAGTAACCTTTTAATCTGATTTCCGGGACCGAGTTAGCTAGAAGGGTTAGATTTTCAGAGTTACATCGACGTCACAAACTCAATCATGAAAATATATAAAATTCAATGAAGCCAAGTAACCTTTTAATCTGATTTTCGGGACCAAGTTAGCTAGAAGGGTTAGATTTTCAGAGTTACATCGACGTCACAAACTCAATCATGAAAATATATAAAATTCAATGAAGCCAAGTAACTTTTTAATCTGATTTCCGGGACTGAGTTAGCTAGAAGGGTTAGATTTTCAGAGTTACATCAACGTCACAAACTCAATCATGAAAATATATAAAATTCAATGAAGCCAAGTAACTTTTTAATCTGATTTCCGGGACTGAGTTAGCTAGAAGGGTTGGATTTTCAGAGTTAGGTCGACATCACAAACTCAATCATGAAAATATATAAAATTCAATGAAGCCAAGTAACTTTTTAATCTGATTTCCGGGACTGAGTTAGCTAGAAGGGTTGGATTTTCAGTGTTAGTTCGACGTCACAAACTCGGTCATGAAAATATATAAAATTCAATGAAGCCAAGTAACAAAGCCTCCAAAAATGGGTTGAGAAAGAGACCAGCCACATTCTTGCTAGTAAAGACCAATATGACCTAACTCTAGACAGCAAGACTAACACAACTTATTGGCAATGTTTCTCCGCTAAATTCACTCTAAAGGGATGATTTTTTTCCTCTGCACAGAAGGCACGGCGTAACTTCTTGTTTGGCCAGTTAGCGTAAAGCATAAGTGTGTGGCGGGGTGACGAACTAGCTAATTCAAGGGGTCGTAAAGTCTGTTCAAGTTTGTTTAGCTCCAACATAATCTTAAGGTCAAGTTTGTTTAGCTGCAATACTCTCAAGTTCAAGTTTGTTTAGCCCTGATACTGCCATGTCGAGTTCAAAGTCATCCTCATACTGCCTCTTAAAGACAGCTTATGCCATTCATTTCTTTCACTTCAGTTACAGTACAGTTTTTAACCTTCCACTGTCTGTCTATAAATCACTAACTAAAGACAGATTCAATTCACGTCTTGTTCATATATGTCATTCCTATCTCTCACTTCAGTCACAATATAATTTTTTATCTTCCACTGTCTGTCTATAAATTACTAAATACAGACAACTTCACTTCACGTCTTGTTCATATGTCATTCCTATCTCTCACTTCAGTCACAATATAATTTTTTATCTTCCACTGTCTGTCTATAAATCACTAACTAAAGACAGATTCAATTCACGTCTTGTTCATATATGTCATTCCTATCTCTCACTTCAGCCACACTACAATTTTTACCCTCCACTGTCTCTCTATAAATCACTAACTATGGACAGCTTCACTTCATGTCTTGCTTATATGTCACTCCTGTCTTTCACTTCATCCACACTACAATTTTTAACCTTCCACTGTCTGTCTATAAATCACTAACTAGACAGTCACTTCATATCTTGTTTGTATATGCCTCTCCTATCACTCACTTCAGTCACAGCGTAAATAAGCCCCTGAAGGTGATGGGGGAGGGCTGGGGCAGCGACCAGGCCCAGGCACCCTCCCCAGCAGCCAGACACATTATCAATACCCTCATCATCACCCTCACTACCCCCATCATCATCACCCTCACTACCCCCATCATCATCAGCCACCTTGTTGACTACAGCAGCGTGTTAGGTAGACTTTCTGAATCCTGCTTAACCTAAACAGTAGAAATGCCCTAAATGTTGCTCCTAGCTTAATGAATCTGTGGAAAACCTAGAAAGACTTGCCCTAAATCTTGCTCCTGCCTTATTTAATCTATGTAGTTCCTCCCTGATTTCAGCTTGCCCTAACTCCTGGATTTGCTTAACACTAGACGGACTTGCCCTGAATCTATGTAGTTCCTCCCTGATTTCAGCTTGCCCTAATTCCTGGATTTGCTTAACACTAGACGAACTTGCCCTGAATCTATGTAGTTCCTCCCTGATTTCAGCTTGCCCTAACTCCTGGATTTGCTTAACACTAGACGGACTTGCCCTGAATCTTGCTCCCGCCTTACTGAATCTATGTAGTTCCTCCCTGATTTCAGCTTGCCCTAACTCCTGGATTTGTTAAACACTAGAAAGACTTGCACTGAATCTTGCCCTTGCTTAAACCTGTGGAAAACTTGACCTAGATACCTGAATTCACCTTGCCCTAACTCCTGGATTTGTTAAACACTACACAGAGTTGCCCTCAATCTTGCCCTTGCTTAAACCTGTGAAAAATTTGACCTAGATCCCTGAATTCAGCTTGCCCTAACTCCAGGATTTGTTAAGCACTAGAAAGACTTGCACTGAATCTTGCCCTTGCTTAAACCTGTGAAAAATTTGACCTAAATACCTGAATTCAGCTTGCCCTAACTCCTTTACTCCATTTGCTAAACACGAAAGACTTGCCCAGAATACCCGGCTTCCAAACCCACCTTCGGACAGACCAGGCAATAATACAAACAAAATAATCCTGATCTTTTACTCCCTGAATTCAGCTTGCCCTAACATCAAGGTTTGGCCACATGCTCCCTGATTTTTCTTTACTCTTAAAACCTTTCCCATTTACAACTCCCTCTCATTCTCACTACCCTGGGTTCGTGTTCTCAAAGATATCAGGGCTTACACACACACACACACACACACATATATACACACATACACATTTGATAAGCCTTTGGTTGTTGTGAGTATCTGTATTGGTAGTGTAATGAGCCTAGTGATAGTTTGACAAGGCCTTTGCACCATGAATGTGAGAGAGCGCTTACGAGAACCTGACTAATCTACTTAATGGCTTTGGGAAATAGTTGTTGTTGAAGCCGAAAGCATCTGAGCATATGGACAATACACTTTGAAGCATTCCTCATAAACTCATCATAATCATCATAATTTCTTTTAATGTCCGTTTTCACTCTTCCTGAGCGCTTGGATGCTTTATGGCTCTCCTCCATTCTACTGTCTTATGCCCGATGCTCATCCAATCCCATCAACTCTGAGAATGCTAACTCTTTAAAACCCTACAGTATGCTTTATAAACTTTACTGTATATTGCTTAACACTCTGAAGTCTTAACCAAATGCCTCAGACTCATCACAGCTTCACAATCTAGGACCCATACTCTCCCTGATATTGCCTCATAAACTCTGAAGATGCAAACTCTTTAAAACCCTACAGTATGCTTTATAAACTTTACTGTATATTGCTTAACATTCTGAAGTCTTAACCAAATGCCTCAGACTCATCACAGCTTCACAATCTATCACCCATACTCTCCCTGATATTGCCTCATAAACACTGAATATCCCAACTCTTTAAAACCCTACAGTATGCTTTATAAACATCACTGTACATCCCTTAACACTCTAGTCTTAACCAAATGCCTCAGACTCATCACAGCTTCACAATCTATCACCCATACTCTCCCTGATATTGCCTCATAAACTCTGAAGATGCAAACTCTTTAAAACCCTACAGTATGCTTTATAAACTTTACTGTATATCACTTAACGCTCTGAAGTCTTAACCAAATGCCTCAAGACTCCTCACAGCTACACCATCACACACACACACACACACACACACACACACACATGATTTGACTGTAAACTCTGAATATCCCAACTCTCTAATACATTACAGATTGCTTATAAACGTTACTGTATATCCCTCAACACTCTCAAGGCTTAACCAATTGCCCCAGACTCCTCACAGCTTCACCATCACACAAACACACATGACTTGAATCCTCTCCATGAAGGGTACGTTCGATCAATCATTATAATTAGTCATAAAAAAAGATTTCCCTTCCGTTTCTATAGTAGCGTTTTGCCTGATGGGGCGGTGTAAGTAAAATGGTGAGTGTGCCCTTGAAGCAGCAGACAGCGTTCCTACATGCGTGATATGTGTTGTGTCGGAGCTGGACCTCATGGCATTACAGCGGCAGGTTTTACATCACGGTCACACACATGGGTACACACACGTAGAAAATGAATTATACACACTCACATATGCATACACTCTCACACACACATGCAAACACTCTCTCAAAGGAAAAGTTTTGTAATTCTAGATAGGAAATAAAAGAATGTACAAAATATCAATACAGTAATCCCCCCTCCATCGCGGGGGTTACATTCCAGACCCGCCCGCGATAAGTGAAAATCCGCAAAAATAGAAATATACTCTATTTAAATACACCCTAGGCATGTTTTTATAACTTTTACAGTACTTTTAAAAGCATTTCAAGGTCTTTAAACACACTTTAAAACAATAGAAACACATTTAAACACCCTGATATTCTTCTCATCCTTCTTGATGTAGCGAACCACTGACTCATTCATACCGTAATGGCGGGCTACGGCAGCGTAACTCTGTCCTTCCTTTATCATATCGAGAAGTTTCACCTTCTCCTGAATCGATAGGGCTTCCTCTTCCTCTTTGGCTCAATAGAAGCCTTAGATGATGGGCGTTTGGGTGTCATCCTTGTTATGCGGAACACCGTACACTGTGGGGAGACACGCGGAACTGAGATAGAACAAGGCGAACAGTTTCTCTCCCTGCGAGATGCTTCTAGGACACAACAGCCATTCAGTGGCCGAGAAAATAATACCAACGCTCTGATTGGCTGAATCGGTACGTACGGCCATTCTATCGTGACGCGCGAGATTTATACTCATAAACAATGCTATGGAATGCCGTGAAATGGCGAAAATATACACGATATCAAAATTAATAGGTCTTAGAGAAAAAAACACGCGAAATACTGGGACCGTGAAAACTGAACCGCGATATCACAGGGATTTACTGTACATGCAGACTCACACATACTTAGAAAACAGGCTGTACACACACACACACACACACACACACACATATATATATATATAATCTCTCAAAGGAACAATCTTGTCAATCTAGATAAAAACGAATGAGAAATAATTATACAAAACTAACAAATTAAATATACATACATCCACACACACACACAGACATACACTAATCTATACATCCACACACACCCTAATTCAGGTGGTCATCCGATTCCGCTGTGTTCGTCAAGTCTGTCACCGCCGTCGCCTCGTCCCTCGTGGTGTCGTTCCGCACATTGATCATACTCGTAATCGTCATCGCCACGTCCCTGGTGCCGGGTTCGGGGTTCTCGCTGGGCTCGGATTCCAGCTCGGGCAGCGTGCCGTTGTCGGAGTGCCAGCCTAAGGTGTTGATGATGTTGTTGAAGGTCTGGGCTCGGTCGGCGTACACATGGTGACCAGCGCCTTGGATGACCTGGAGTTGGAAGCATACGTCAACACCTATTCTATTTGTTGTCTTTTTTGGCACTACTACTACTACTACTACTACTACTACTACTAAGGAAGAGAGGAGGATGGTTAGAGGGGTGAAGGCAGGTGGCTGGTAGTTCAAAAAGAAAAGAAAAGGGAAGAAGGAAAGGAAGAAAAAGAGAAGAAAGGAAAGGGAATAGGGGAAGGAAGTTAAGAAATAAACAGCTCAGGCAACCAACAACAAAGGCCCTTCCCCCCCTCACCTGCACGTCCACAAAGGTGTCGCGGCGCATATACTTGATCTGGAAGCCCGGGTCGTGGTCCACCCAGGAGCGTGACCCGTAGATGAGGGTGATAGGCAGACCCTTACGCAGGGAGTCCATGCGCTGGATCATGGGGTACTTGGCCCACCCAAAGCCGGCCATCAGGGTGTGGAAGGCTGACTCTCCGCTGGGGGGGGAGGGGGGGAGAGAAGAAGGGAGGGATGAGCGGAGGAGTGCGAATGGGAGAAGGAGAAAGGGAGGGAAGAAGGAATGGAGGGATGGAGAGAGGGAGGGATGGGTGGAGGAGGGAGGGAGAAAGGAAGGAATGGAGAGAGGGAAGGATGGAGGGATGGAGAGAGGGAGGAAAGAAGGGAGGGATGAGCGGAGGAGTGCGAATGGAAGAAGGAGAAAGGGAGGGAGGAGGGAATGGAGGGATGGAGAGAGGGAGGAAAGAAGGGAGGGATGAGTGGAGGAATGCCCATGGGGGAAGAAGGGAGGAAGGAAAGGAGGGATAGAGAGAGGGAAGGATGGAGGGATGGAGAGAGGGAGAGAATAAGGGAGGGATGAGCGGAGGAGTGCGAATGGAAGAAGGAGAAAGGGAGGGAGGAAGGAATGGAGGGATGGAGAGAGGGAGGAAAGAAGGGAGGGATGAGTGGAGGAATGCCCATGGGGGAAGAAGGGAGGAAGGAAAGGAGGGATGGAGAGAGGGAAGGATGGAGGGATGGAGAGAGGGAGGAAAGAAGGGAGGGATGAGCGGAGGAGTGCGAATGGAAGAAGGGAAAAGGGAGGGAGGAGGGAATGGAGGGATGGAGAGAGGGAGGAAAGAAGGGAGGGATGAGTGGAGGAATGGCCATGAGGGAAGGAGGGAGGGAGAAAGGAAGGAATGGAGAGAGGGAAGGATGGAGGGATGGAGGGATGTATTTATTATTTTTTTATAGTTACGTATTTATATTTTAATCATTCTCGTTATTCTTTCTCTTTCTTTACTAATATCTACCTATTTTTATGCTCTCTCTGTCTCTCTCTCTCCCTTTCTCTTCCATTACTATTTTATTCATTAACGATTTACTTATATTTTTATTTCGCTCTCTCATTATTCTTTCTCTTTTTTAACTAATATCTACAGTACCTTCTTTTTTTCTCTCTCTCTCTCTCTCTCTCTCTCACCTTGGGTTCTGGGCGTTGCAGTGGTACAGGTAGTTGGGGATCACCTCCTCGGCGTCCTTCACCATCCCGGAAAACTTGCGGATCAGGTCTGGTCGCGCGTTCTTCAGGATCCTGGGGCCTGGGAGGGAAGGAGAGCTTGTTACAGGTGAATGCAGGCAGGAGTAAGGTAAAGGTACAGAACAGCTTATAGATCTCCTGGTAGCTGATACAGTGTTGGCAGAGACACTGTAGGTAAGCTTGAGAGAATGTGAGAAGGATTATAGATGAGTTTGAGAGAATGTGAAGGAGGAGAGGAAGCTGAAACTAAATGTACGCAAGACAGGAAGGGAAAGGAGGAGAGAAAGCTGAAGGTATTGGAGAGAGAGCAAGAAGAAGAAGAAGAAGAAGCAGAAGAAGAAAAAGAAGAAGAAGAAGAAGAAGAAAACAAAACACATAACTGAAACTGACCTCTCTTCCGACCTTGTTCTTTTTTTTGTTGAAACTGCATAAAAACAAAAAACAATAAACAAGCAAAACAGGAAGACAAAGGAGGAAAGGTAGGCAAGAGTAAGCATATGTAAGGTGAAAAATATTTGGAAGAACAAAAAAAAAAAAAGGAATAAATAAATAAATAAATAAATAAACATATCGTCAGGTCGCCTCACCCCATGGGCCGGCGGTGCGGATGACAGAGAGTGGGTTGAAGGGCTGCAGGATGGCCGCCACCGCCTTCACCCACAGCGGGAACTTGTAGCGCTCACCCACGTCCAGCGGCCGCTCCGGGAAGCCCCAGGGGTCAGCCAGCACCAGGTGATGGACTCTGGGGGGGAAAGGAGGGGGAGGAGGAGGTCAAGTTTCGTATTTTTTATTTTCTTTATTTTTTATTTTCTTCGACTCTGGGGGAGGAGGAGGAGGAGGAGGAGGAGGAGGTCAAGTTTCAGTTTAGTGGGGAGGAAGGGGAGAGTTAGTGTGGGGAGCAAGAGGAAGGGGTTAGAGTTAGTGGGGAGGAAGGGGAGGGTTTGTGTGGAGCAAGAGGAAGGGGTTAGAGTTAGTGGGAAGGAAGGGGAAGGGGTTAGAGTTAGTGGGAAGGAAGGGGAAGGGGTTAGAGTTAGTGGGAAGGAAGGAAGGGGTTAGTGTTAGTGGGAAGGAAGGGGAAGGGGTTAGAGTTAGTGGGAAGGAAGGGGAAGGGGTTAGAGTTAGTGGGAAGGAAGGGGAAGGGGTTAGAGTTAGTGGGAAGGAAGGGGAAGGGGTTAGAGTTAGTGGGAGAAGGGAAGGGTTAGAGTTAGTGGGGAGAAAGGGAAGGGGTTAGAGTTAGTGGGGAGAAAGGGGAAGGGGTTAGAGTTAGTGGGGAGAAAGGGGAAGGGGTTAGAGTTAGTGGGAAGGAAGGGGAAGGGGTTAGAGTTAGTGGGGAGAAAGGGGAAGGGGTTAGAGTTAGTGGGGAGGAAGGGGAGGAATAGTGTGGGGAGCAAGGGGAAGAGGTTAGAGTTAGTGGGGAGGAAGGGGAGGGTTTGTGTGGGGAGCAAGGGGAAGAGGTTAGAGTTAGTGGGGAGGAGGAAGGGGAGGGTTAGTGGGGAGCAAGAGGAAGGGGTTAGAGTTAGTGGGCAGGAAGTTAGTGTGGAGGAAGGGGGAGAATTTAAGGGTAGTTTACTTTACCTATTTCTTCCTTTATCTCCCCACCACTCTCTCACCCCCCTTAAACCCTTTCCACTAACCCCCTTCCACTAACCTCTCTGGGTGTTTGATAGCATAGGAGGCCGCCAGGAAGCCCCCGAAGGAGTGTCCGAGGAGGATGAACTTCTCGAGGCCAACCTTCTCTCGCCACGCCTCGATGGACATGATGAACTCCCTCTCGGCCTCCAGCGGATCCTTGGTGAAGCCGGGCCGGGAGCTGCGGCCGAACCCTGAGGTGGGAGAGGTGGCAAGGTGGTAATTGGGGTGGGTAATGGGGTTAGTGGGGTGAGTAATGGATATTTTTGGATAGTGCTTTTTTTTACAACAAAGGAGACGGCTCAAGGGCAACATAGAGTGTAGAAAAAAAGAAGAAAAAAGTAGTAATTTGTATTTTTTTGTTACTTTTTACAGGAAAGGAAGCAGTTTGAGGGGTGGTAAGGGATGTTTTGGCTTACTGTTTGTCGGTTATTTGGGTTTTGGTTGCCAGAGCACGATGATGCAGAGCTCAGAATCATGCACAGCAACTATAGTGCTTTTCTTTGGGGATTTACAGACATTTTCTCCCCATTGTTCTTTATGTCTGCCTCCGACTGCTATCTCTAACATAAAAATTAACTCTTTGACTGTGGATTTCTTACCAGAAGACTTCACCAAGCTACAGGAATGGAACAAAAAGTGGCTGCTACAATGCAATGAAGAAAAATGTAAAGTCATGCACATTAAGAGGGGATATCAAGCACACCAATACCACATGGGAAACACTCCACTTTCCACCACAGAGGCTGAGAAAGACCTGAGAGTATGTGTTACCATGCTACCAGTGAAAGCCAAATCCATGCCAATTGCAGCAGATGGGTTAATAATAATAAAAAAAAAAAAAAGTACAAAAATTTACATACTGAATCCATTAAAAAAAAAAAAAAAAAAAAAAAAAAGGACTTTGTTTATCACTGACCGAGAATATCGATGGCGTAGACGGGTCGGTGTGCGGCAAATGAGTCGAAGTTGAGGCACCAGAGGCCCACGCCGGAGCCAAACCCGTGCAGCAGGACCAGCGGCATGTTGTTGGAATCCTCGTTGAAGCTCAGCGTCCACACGTGCGACTCCTGGCTGCCCACCACACACCCCACACTCACGTACCAGCCCCGGTAGCTGCTCTTCAGGTCTGGGGAAGTTAGTGAGGAGGGTTAACCTGGTAGCTGTGGGGATCATGTTTCTTAAAGGCCCCTCTAAGCCAGAAAAATGAGACAAAATCATCACTCACGCAAACCATTTCATAATGTATATATCAACACATTTGTGATCAGTCTATGCATCATCTATTTTGGGGGGTTTATATAATGGCAAAAATTTGGCCTGTCGCTGCTACACGGTAAAGCCACAATCATTGCTACCGGGTTAAGGGTTTTGGTTTACCTTTCTATTTTTTCATATATTTATTGTTTCAACTTAAGAACAGCAGATTGTAAATATATACTTGCAATTTTTCTTATTTAGCTATTCATTTATGTAGGTATTTTGATTAGTATTTACACAGTCACACACACTTACTTGACAGCAGCACCTTCTCGGCCTCCCGCAGGAGACTGAGGGAAGTCGGGCACCATCGCAGCCAACTCCCGAACCAGCTGCCAGAGTGCGAGGTGAGGGAGGGAAGGAGATAACTTGTTAGTACACACACACATAAAAATAACCCTGTGGCATTTTTATCATTCATTCACAGTCTAAGGATATAACAACACCCCTCCCTCCCTCCCTCTGTTATATAAATTTTTCTTCTTCAATGGATTCATATTTTTCTCTTTTCTTCTCTCCCACTTTCCTCCTCCTCTCTCTTCTCCACTTCTTAGCTTCTCTTATTTCTATCTGTTCTACTTTACTTATCTCTTCGTTCTCCCAATCTCCTCCTCCTCCTCTCTCTCTTCCTTCTTTTCTTACATAAAATGGGTATATTCACTCCTTCATCAGTGCCATATACAATTAAACGCTCATTACACTACCGTTGCTTACACTTCAATAAATAAATCCCACGACCCTATTTGCATGGATCCCCACACTCCGCCATCCACTTATCATTCATCCTCGGCTTCAGGGTCAGGAGAGGCTTCACATGCAGATTGAGTGACGATCCTCTCCTCGTAAATAGCCGGCCACAGGGTTTGGTCGTACTCGGGGACTTTTGCCGCAGCAGCGAGGGCCGCCTTCCACCTCTGTATCTCTTCACGCTGCATGTCCCCCGCTTGAGTCGTGTGTGGAAGGAGGAGGAGGAGGTGGAGGAGGAGGTGGAGGAGTGATGGGTGTGGTGTTATGAGTCGCGGTTGTGTGAGAAGCATATTTTGGTGGGTAGTGGAGTGAATGTATTTTTTTCTGGTTATATTTTTCCTTGTATTGAGATGAACTTATGGTAGGTAGTGGAGTTGACAGGTTGATGTGTGTGTTTTTTTTTCTGTTTTTTAATCTTCACTTCTCTGGGTATGCTGTTAGAAGCTTTGGTATTGTGAGAAGCATATTTGTGGTGGGTTGAAGTGGATATTTTGCTGTATAAACTCCCTTTTCTGTTTTAATATGCATTTTTTTACTCCATTTATCCTATCCACTCATTTTAGAAGATGCCGGTCATTTCTTTTCACTTATCTCACTTCTTTCCTTATCTTCATCTTTATCCACTACTGTATATTTTTTCTTTTTTTCTCTTGCGCACTATTTTTGGTATGTGTTGCTTCTCTAACGGTGATCTTCCTCTTCTCCTACTTTGATCTTTTCCCCTTCAGTGTCTTGAGTGTTTTTCTATCGCACTATTTTTGGTATATGTTGGTTTGATGGTGATCCTCCTCCCTCTCCTTTGATCCTTTCCCCTTCAGTGTCTTGAGTGTTTTTCTATCGCACTATTTTTGGTATGTGTTGTTCTAATGGTGATCCTCCTCCTTCTCCTTTGATCCTTTCCCCTTCAGTGTCTTGAGTGTTTTTCTATCGCACTATTTTTGGTATGTGTTGGTTTAATGGTGATCCTCCTCCTTCTCCTTTGATCTTTTCCCCTTCAGTGTCTTGAGTGTTTTTCTATCGCACTATTTTTGGTATATGTTGTTCTAATGGTGATTCTCCTCCTTCTCCTTTGATCTTTTCCCCGTAATTGTCTCGAGTGTTTGTCTCCACTATCTCCTCTGCACTTTAGACTTGATACTGTTCGCACTTTATCTAAAAAATGTCATCAACCATGTGTCATAGTGTGTTATCTTGAAGCATCAGTGAGATTAGTCAGTCAGTCAGTCAGTCAGTCAATCTCTCTCTCTAGGTGTATTATCTTGAGTCATTAATGAGGTTTGTCAGACAGTCTCTCTCTCTCTCTCTCTCTCTCTCTCTCTCTCTTATCTTGGTGAGCTGTACTTTGTTTCATTGACCCCATTCCTTTGTGCCTTTAAATAATACAATGACTATATTTTGACACTTTCACACTATACTACAACTTCCTATTTTGATTTTGTATTTGTAAGTCACTTTCTAAACTAATATCTGTGTCCCATACATCCCATACGCCATTATGTAACTTCCCATCCTTGAACAGCCTTGCGGAACAGAGTCTAATCGTTATCACCGTTATCTCCAACAAAATCTTAGGTGTGTAATTCTCTCGGTTCAACGGCTGAGTGGCTGTCTGACCTCTGCTCCTCATGTTTGCCTCACCACCCTTGAATATCCTTGTCATCTACCAAACTTTACCTAACCTTTCTCTTGACCTTTCCTCCCTTTCATCTCTCCCTCTCCCTCTCTTCCTCCCTCACTCCCTCTCCCTCTCTTCTATCAATGACTTCCTCCAATGGTTACTTTTCCTCCCTCTTCCGCTCTACTTTCCTTCATATGCAAGACAGATCCATGCCATTAAGACCTTTATCACATGAGCTAAACAGGGATGCATATATTCTTGGGGGGTGGAGCAGTCCTTGGAGAGCTTAGATTTAAATTACTACAGGGAGAAAATACCTACAATCAGTTAAAAATGAGTTCCACAATAACTATTTCCCCTCCAGACCAAAGAAATGACTGTATACTAGCATTCAAGCACATTGTCTGCTTCAGTCTGTCCACAAATATAAATGCTCATGTTTTGCTATTAAATCATTAGTTTTTCTAAGGTGCAAGTCACTGTGGTTTTCCCTGCACCAGTCAATGCCATGCTGAGGTGAGTCAACCATTCCTCAGCCACTCATGATGAGATGCACTTCCTCTTTCTTTCACGATGGTATGTTTTGCAACCAAGCCTCAGAGATTGATGGGGAAAAATGTTCCTTGATCCTCGGAGGGGAATGGGTTTTCTGACACCATTTTTATAGGTTGTGAAATATAGTTAATGATTAGAGTGGTCAGTGATAACACCTACAATGGGCTCTTGATACCCTCCAAACTATGGCTGTGTCCTTTACCATTACTAGAATAGCTAACCAACTAACTAACAGGGAGCATACACCTGGGAGAGCGTTGCTTCACTCACCCACTGCCTCCACTCCCGATGGTCCTCCCGAACAAATTCCCATGCAGCTAGCCTGTCTATCTCAAGTCCTTGGCAGGATCGATCAGTTTGCCCCAGCCATGAATTACGTTGGGATCCCCTCGGTCTCCTCCACTCAAAGGTGCCTTGTACAGAAACAACCCTATGAGCAGGATCGATCTCTGTTCTTGAGTCTGTGGTCCACCCAACTTTTTAAACTATACTTCCTTGTCATGCTATAGAGAATGGATGGGATAACCAGGTGAGTAAACAAGGTGAGAGTTGACTCGCTTCATATTTCTATACAAAACTCACAATGTCCAAGTCTACTGTTATACTGGGCTTATAGCAGACTTTCCAGCAAGGCTTTCTCTGTGTGTATTGTTGGTTTTATCTTACATCCAGGCTGGCATGCTGGCCACTATAGGGGTTCTGTCTATGGGAGCCCAAACAGGCAAGAACAGGCATTGGTTTGGTAATAGAGTGGTGGGGGAATGGAGTAGACTCAGCTGCCACATAGTGAGTGCAGGGTCGATTGCTTGTTTTAAGAGTAGACTTGGTAGCTACATGGACGAGGTTGACAGGTGGGTAGCTAGCTGCCTTGTATATGCCAGTCGGCCTCTTGCAGCCTCTCAGTGTTCTTACGTAAAACGTCAAGGATGCTTACCACGTGCCCATACAGCCGGAGTTGGCGTTCACGTACTAAAGTAACACGCATATACCCAGCTTCATCACGTCATCGCTGGCTCGACACAAGGCTACCCCTACCCCGTGACCCCGCGGAGGCACTTGGCACGCTTGGCACCACGGGCATGGCACGCATCTCCAAGTCTCTAAACAGCGTCCATGCCTCACAGTAGTACAGGGAGCACACGTGACTTATTTATACTTACACTCAAACAAAAATCACCACAATCACAAAAACCCTCCATACAGGCTTATCAAAATACGTGATGGGAGCATTTATGAGCCTTGACACCCTCTCAGCTACGGCCGTGTCCCTTGTTCCCCACGTCTCCCGCCTCCCCCACGGGTCAGCACACACCTTCACCTCCCCCCCGGGCCTCACCTCTCCTGCTGTCGCTCCACCTCGACGCCCAGCTCCTCCGTCATGGCAGCGGCAGTGGTCAGCGGCCGCCCTCAGCAGGCAGTGATGGGCTGCTGATGGAGTTGTTGTTGTTGCGTCATCGCCGCCGCTGCCAGCCGTGCGAGGGACACCACTTTGATATTATACCGCCAAAATGGGGTGTTAACAGCATGTATGTCCTACTTTCACGATATTATATGTTCATATCTTAACGCTATTCACAGTGGGATGCTGTTTAAACCTGGCGGTGATTTGATTTCAGACAATTTACCTGTACCTTCATTCATCAAGCACCTGTCCAATGCTCCCAGCTCCCTGTACTGTACACGTTGATGTAATAAGCGTTGCTCTTGATACAGGGCTAAGATTAAACGTTACATGCACACTAGCCTTGTTCTTGTATGTTACTTGTATATTCTTATAGGGATCCACAAAGAGCTAGGTGAATTACATAAGCGTTACTAATTTGTTACGTAAGGAGGCACAGCAGCCGTGTGTGTCCTCTGCAATGTACAGACTCACGGTGACTGTACAGAATACTCTTCACAGGGCCGCCCCATGTAGGGTGCTGGAAAGGATTCTTTTTTTTGTCACGGTGACTCTGGACTTTCCCTCGTGGGTTTACTTTGCAGGACAAATAGGAATAGGAAATCCAAAGTTTTCCAGAAATGTAACAGAAAAGTTCCAGCTTTTCGTTTTGACTCAGAAAATGGACCTTGTATACATTTTAGCAGTGAGGAGGCCGGGTCGTCTTACCCCCCCCCATGCCCTGGGTTACGTTATGATGAGCAATATAATGTACTATCTCTCTCTCTCTCTCTCTCTCTCTCTCTCTCTCTCTCTCTCTCTCTCTCCATACCTATCTATCTATCTATCTATCTATCTATCTATCTATAATATCTATCTATAATATATATATATGTATATATATGTATATATATATACATATATATATATATATATATATATATATATATATATATATTCTCTCTTTGCTTGCCTGGCTACCTCTCTTGCTTGTTTTCATTCCTTCGTGTTCTCTTTCCTTTCCTTTCTTCACGTAAGTCCCAGAGTGCAAAGCAACACCTGACTTACCAATCACTGCAAGATAAAGGTAAGGTATAAGGTGTTCATCTCCGACCCGTTGGCACTTTTTGATCCTATGGTGGTGTCCTTAATCAATCAATCAATGGGGGCATACTCCGGGGGTGCGTCGCCTCGCCCACCCTACGACACCAAGTCCGAGGGTCCCGCCGGGCGAGTCTCCATGCAGGGCCTCTTCCCATCCTGAGTTCCTCCCGGCAGGATCTATCAACTTGCTCAAGTCACGAACTCCGTGGGCGTCCCCTTGGCTTCCTTTACTTAGGATTATCTCTTACAGAGACAACGTGCCGTTGACGGACTATGCAGGCAATATATGTCACGGAGTAGTCGCCGGTTTGACACAAGTCATTCCAGCGATATCCCATGATTCTGCGTAGACATTTATTACCAAAGGTATCAGTCCGCTTCTCCAAGTCCCCATTTAGTGTCCATGTCTCACAACCTCAGAGCAAGACAGGGAGCACAAGGGACTTGAAGCAGTTGGGTGGACTGCACGCCGACTGCCCAGGCTGGGATAAAGGAAATTATAATGATAGGAAAAATGATGAATTCTTAATTAAAGACGTAGTAAATATGGGAGCATTTATTGTAACAGTTGTGCCGATATGTACAGTATAATACAACAAGTGTAATGCGTATTGTACAAGTAACATTACGGATCGAGAGAGAGAGGGAGAGGAGAGAAGGAGGGAGAGAAGGAGAGGGAGGGAGGGAGAGGGAAAAAGGGAGAGAGAGTGGGAGAGAGGGACTAGGGAATGCTTGTGTGGCCGCTGTAGTAGTAGTAGTAGTAGTAGTAGTAGTAGTAGTTAGGGATGGTCGCAGCTTATTATCTCACGTGGAAAATTCATTGTGGCAGTCGCAAAAAATAAATAAATGACATAAATGGATAAATATAGATAAATAAACGATCGCAAAAACAAATAATGTCGCCATTCCATTAATTTTTTGTGTAATAGTGAATAACATCCTAATATTAACCTTCCAATAATAATAATGATAATAATAATAATGATGATAACAACAACAATAATAAGAGAATAACAACATCAATAACATCAACAACTAAGACTTCAGCCCGCGACCTGAAAAAAAAAAAAGTTGAGGATGGAAATAAAGCATCAGAACCAATAAAAGACTGGAAAGGGGATTCGAAGCCTTGTTCATGACCAGCCAATCCGCCACCAACACACCGATGAGTGCTGGTGGCCCGGTAACTCTTCTGCTGGAGGAGGAGGAGGACGAGGAGGAGGAGGAGGAGGAGGAGGAGAAAAAAAGAGTATGGCAGTTTTCCTCTTCCTCTTCCTCCTCCTCCTTCTTCCTATGCAAAGATACAAGACGCTTAGTATCATTGAACCTGAGAGGAGGAGGAGGAGGAGGAGGAGGAGGAGGAAGGAAGGAATCAGGAAAGTAGATAAACCTGAGCCTTTTACAATAAATAAGAAGTTGAAAATAGAAAAAAAAAGTCGCTGAATTCCATCATTTCAAGTTAATTTACCAACGAATTTTTTAATGCAATAATCATAAGGTACTACTAGCCCTGATTTTCCTTATAAACACATAATTACCGCTTTCATCTTCATCACGTGTAATTACCTTCTTATTCTTAGCTTTTCACTTTTCTGCGACAAAAAATAAATAAACATTAGGCTCGTGGAACATGCAGACGCGCGCGCAATTCGTAGATCAGTCGCTCGAGGCTCACAACAACAAACACTTTCGGCGGCTCCATCATTTCGACACTTAGGAATATACTTGGCAGGCTGGTTCGGGGGGATATTATACATCAAAACGGTAGATTACGAGGGAAAGACGAAGATGAGGGCTTGTATGGGGGAAGGGAAAGAGAGGTAGACTTGTAGTAGGCATGAGGATAAGGAGGAGGAGGAGGAGAAAAAAGAAGGATGTTAATATGTTTATCTATAAGAACGGTAGATTACGAGGGAAAGACGAAGATGAGGGCGTGTGTGAGGGAAGGGAAAGAGAGGTAGACTTGTAGTAGGCATGAGGATAAGGAGGAGGAGGAGGAGGAGGAGGAGGAAAAGGAGAAAAAAGAAGGTTATTAATATGTTTATCTATCAGAACGGTAGATTACGAGGGATAGACGAAGATGAGGAAGTGTATGAGGGAGGAGAAAAAGGTAGGGTTGTAGTAGGCATGAGGATAAGGAGGAGGAAAAGGAGAAAAAAGAAGGTTGTTAATATGTTTATCTATCAGAACGGTAGATTACGAGGGATAGACGAAGATGATGAAGTGTATGAGGGAGGGAAAGGGGTAGACTCGTAGTAGGCATGAGGATAAGGAGGAGGAGGAAAAGGAGAAAAAAGAAGGTTGTTAATATGTTTATCTATCAGAACGGTAGATTACGAGGGAAAGACGAAGATGAGGAAGTGTATGAGGGAGGAGAAAGAGATAGACTTGTAGTAGGTATGAGGATAAGTAGGAGGAGGAGGAGGAAGAGGAGAAAAAAAGGATGTTAATATGTTTATCTATCAGAACGGTAGATTACGAGGGAAAGACGAAGATGAGGAAGTGTATGAGGGAGGAGAAAGAGATAGACTTGTAGTAGGTATGAGGATAAGTAGGAGGAGAAGGAGGAGGAGGAAGAGTAGAAGGAAGAGGAGTAGGAGTAGGAGGAGGAAGAAAGGTGTTTATATGTGAAGCATTACACTGAAAAGGTGATCACCAGGTGGCACGACGAGATTAGGAAAGGCGATCGACGCTTGAACACATGTCGGGAGGAGGAGGAGGAGGAAGGAGGGGCAGGAGGGACGATCAAAGAGGAAGAGGAGGAGAATTAGCAACATTAACAAACACGCGCAATTCCACATGAATCAAAACACTCTGCTCTTTTTTTTTTTGGTTGTGATTTTTTTGGTTATATTTTTTCCTCTCGCTCTCACTCTTGTCAGATTGGATTCCACAGCCGAGGGAGAGAGAGAGGGAGAGAAAGGATCTGGCGGAAGAAGAAGAGGATTCGAGAGGGTACAAGAGGATTCATCAGAGTCTTCGAAGCTGGGGAAGGAGAGGATCAAGACGAGGAGACTAAAAGACGATACAGGATTATACAAAAGGATTCGAAAGGGGATCATGGGAGTTAAGTGTATAAAACCGATACGAAAGGGTATTAAGAGGATTATAAACAGAAGACAGACTAATTAAAGGAGAACAAAGACAAGGGGGCAATAAAGAAGCGAAGAGGGTGTGAGGTGAGGAGGAAGAAAACGGAGCATATGGGATGAGTAAGAGGAGGAGGAGGAGGAGGAGGACGAGGATAAGGAGAAGAGGAGGAGGAGGTTTAAGAGGACATGAGCCACTTATGTATATGAATGTATGTATGCATGTATGAATATAAAGACAACCAATAGGCTCTCGTGTGTAATAATAAGTCTTAATAACACAACAACACACACCATCGCAGCGGAATCGATATGTTCTCTGGTCATACGTACGAGAAAGGCGACAATCGGTCTTTACAATCACGAAACACTTAATTTATACGAAGAAGGGAAAGGAAGGGATGAGAAGGGAAGGAAAAAGGGTACAAGTGTGACTCCCCTGTCTGGACAATCAAAGAAGTCACGCTGGGATACGGAGTCGATCAATCCCAGGCGCGAATTTTTAAACACTCGGCTCACAAGTATTTTCCCAAGGCCACGAAGGAGGTCAGTTGGGCTCTCATGAGTGTAGAATGCCTTGTCAGACTATCACTAGGCTCATCAAACGACCCATGGAAGTACCCACAATCACCTCGACGAAAGCCTTGTCTAATGTAGGTGTGTGAGCTTCGAAATGTTTGAGAATACGTGCCAGAGAATGAGTTAGTGGGAAAGTTTAGTGTTAATTAAGAGCTTTTGCAAAACTGAGGTAGAGTAAAATGTATTGATCAGAGAATATTGGAGTTCGATAAATGCTTGAGAGAAAAAAAAATATTTGTCGGTCGTTAAAAAGTTTGTAAGAAAAGTTGATCTAGAGAATTTTTTTTTTGGTTTTGGAACTTACGGGGCAAAAAAGGTCTTAGTCTTGAGTTTAAATAGAAGAAAAGGTCATTATACACAGATTTTTGAGAGAGAGAGAGAGAGAGAGAGAGAGAGAGAGAGAGAGAGAGAGAGAGAGAGAGAGAGAGTCAAGTCACCTCACGGAGTTGTTATTAGTTATTTAAATGGCTACGAGATAACAGGAGGTGATTTTTAGACTGGCAAATCACAGACAGTCAAGATGTGTGTGTGTGTGTGTGTGTGTGTGTGTGTGTGTGTGTGTGTGTGTTGGTCAGCCTACACACGGCCAACCACCCATGCAGACGCGGTACATACATACACCACAATCAACAGGAAGGGAATCAACAGGAAGGTTTTTTAAAGTACTTGACCCCATCGGTTCCAAAAATTCCCAAAAGGAGCGAGTGAGTTCGTTATCATCAAGTTACGAAGTGGAATTTCTTTAAGAGGACTGACTGGTTTTGTTGCTGGCTTTGTTTTGTATTTTGTTTTTCTTATATAATCCTATAAGTTTAAATAACCTACTTATACTTGTAAGAGAAAATGGAGACTGGGGTGACTTTGACAATCGTAATAACAGTAGTAGTAGTAGTAGTTGTAGTAGTAGTAGTGGTAGTAGTAGTAGTTTCATCGGACGATATTAATAAAATAGAAAAAAAGTTAGTAGTGTTAATAGTGATAGCAGCAGTAGTTTCCATCGGACGATATCAATAGAATGGAAAAAAAGTTGATTCAAAGGGCGAGGGAGGGAAGTGTATTTTTTTTCTCATCCTTTCATGGCGAAGGTAGGATCGTTCAGGCCCGACGAGTTAATGAGAGGTGAACCATATCACTAAGTGGAGACGTGTGGGGCCGCCTCGAGCTGCACGCGCCACCAGGGCCACGTGGGGACCTGCAAACGTTCGTGACCGTGTGGTGGGACCTGCAAACGTTCATGACCGTGTGGGAAGGACCTGCAAACGTTCCTGACCGTGTGGGGAGACCTGCAAACGTTCCTTACCGTGTGAAGGGACCTGCAAACGTTCGTGACTGTGTGTGGGGAACCTGTAAACGTTTCTGACCGCGTGTGTGGGGACCTGCGAACGTTTCTGAGCCACACGGGGTGTCCTCAAACGTTCCCTACCCACGTGAAGTGTTTTGCCAACGTTGGTGCCCCGGTACGTGTTCTGCCAACATTTCAGAGTCAAATAGTTGTTCTATAGACGTTCGAAAAACTTCCCAGGAAAACTTACGCGTTATACTTAGTTCCGTGGAGTGTTCTGAAAACCTCTCTCCTAATGTGGATGTTCTAAAACACGTGTCAAGAGTCTCGTGAGTGTTCTGCAAACGTTTGAGTTATCGCATGACAGAAAAAAAAACGTTGCCTAGCCTCACGAGCTGTTCCGCAAACGTTTGACATCACGTAAGTAAATAGAAAAGTTTTAGAAACCGCGTGGGTGAATGAACGTTTGAAAGACTACTTGGATGAATTACAAACGTTTGAGACCAAGTAGGTAAATATAAAACGTTGGGGAGGCCACATAGATGAACTAAAACATTTGAAAGACTGTAAACGTTTGGGAGACCACATGGGGAGGTAAGTACAAACGTTACAACCTTTGGCCACACGTCAACGCTGCAAGCTCCACGTGGCTGAGCCCTGGCAACGTTACAGCCGAGGCGACCGTGTACAGCAAACGTTACAGACGGCACGCGGGGGGAGGTGTGTGTCCTGCAAACGTTGCCAGCAAACGTTACAAATGCTAGTATAGGAGGTGTACTTGTAAACACTACACCTGGCCACGTGACGGGGGCCAGGTGTGAACTGTACAGAGATAACCACTCACCATCATCATCATCATCATCATCATCATTACACGTCATTATAAAACACTAGTAATGGAAACACTACAGGACATAGACACTTCATGGAGACGAAGGCATTAACTCTATAGTGTTCGTGGGGTGGGGGGTGGGGGGGGCTATGGGTGTGGGGGGATGGAGGTAGAGGGGTAAGGGGGGAAGGGTCGGGGTTGTACAAGTAAGGTGACAGGGTAAGGGAATCAAGGTGTGGGGTTAAGGTCAAGGGAAGGTCGTTCATATATGTATCAATCGGTGACGAGCGTGTTATGTGTATGTATATAATATGTATACCTTATATAAGTTTTTTACACATTTACAAGCAGCTTACAAGTGGTTTGGTCCATTCTTATGATGAGGTGTACCCTAGAGAGGAGAGGAACGCTGCTTCGCTGTATGAAGGAACACGGGAAGGAGAGGAGGAGGAGGAGCACGAGGGAGGAGAGAACAACGACGAGAAGGAGGAAGGGAACGAGGAGTGAGTCGTGTGGCCCCGCGATGTTGCTCTTTGGACAGTTTTGTGGCTGAGAAAACTAAGCTAAGAAAATGTTGCTCAATAATAGTAGCACCAAACAGTTATGGCTGAGTGTGTGTGTGTGTGTGTGTGTGTGTGTGTGTGTGTGTG
This sequence comes from Eriocheir sinensis, assembly GCF_024679095.1. NCBI lineage: Eukaryota > Metazoa > Arthropoda > Malacostraca > Decapoda > Varunidae > Eriocheir > Eriocheir sinensis. The sequence continues at coordinate 19,061,947 of NC_066527.1, read as the reverse complement.
TCAAAACAACATGGCGGTGTGTGTGTCCTGGCTGGGTTGCTTCTCTGTGGTCAAGACAAAGTTGTGCAGGAGAGGCGCGGGAGACTGACGCTCGTGGAGAGGGAGAGTGTGGCGATGGCCGAGGCGAAGGGAAGGAAGGCGAGGAAGAGGGTGAGGGATACACCAGTCTTTGGTAACAGAGGCGTCACGGGGAGGCGTGACGCCCGCGGGGTGACATCACGTGTGTGGGCGTGGCGGGGGTGACCTGAGGCTGCTGGTGACCTGACTAGATGTGGCAGCTCAGGGCGGCAGGAGGGCGGCGCGCCGCTCCGGCTCCCGTCACCCGCCGCTGCGACGCCGCTGCGACGCCACTTCGCTGCCGGCCGCCGCGCCGCCGCGGTGCGGGGCGGGGCGCCGGGGGTCTTGAGCGTCGGGGCTGGGACGGGGCGGGGCGTGGGAGGGACGACGCGCCTCGCCGCCACACACGGCAGGCGCGGGGAAGGCATCATAGGGCGCGGGCCTCACCCCGCCGCGGCCAAGCCGGGGGGGCTGCGGGCGGCTGCCTCTCATAGTCCAAACTTCTTGAAGAGGAAGTTCTTGCCCATGGACATGACGTCCGTGACGGGGTTCTGCGCGGCCAGGTCGCCCAGCTTGCCCATCAGGTTGCCCTCGCCCATTGGGTTGGGCAGCCCTGACAGCCCCGCCCCCAGCCCTCCCGGTAGCGCCCCTGCCAGGCCGCCCGGCTTCTCCTCCTTCACCTCCTCTTTGGGGGGCGGCGCGGGCTCGGCGGGCTTGGGTTCGGGCTCCATCAGCGGGTCGTTCAGGTCGAAGTCTTCCATGAGCTGGTCGATGTCGGCGGAGGAGATGGCCGGGGCGGCTTCCGTGTCCTCGTCCAGCAGGTCGAGGCCGTTCAGCTTGGAGCGGCTGGCGGAGGTGGAGGCGGAGGGCTGCTTGGCGACGCCGCGCTCCCGCGACACCGACCTACCACCTCTCTCCGCCGCGGAGCTGCTGGACCCGTGCTCGAGGTGGTGGGGGTCCCCCTGGGCCCCCTGTGAGGCCCTCGTATCCTGGGGGGAAGAGTGGTTCATGAGTAAGGCGTGGGGGGGGCAGGAGGGGTCAGTATAACAAGTGACTCACGGCCAGCGCGACTCTAAGCTACTGGGAAACTGTGCGTAAACATGCGCAACACTGCCTGCGCGCCTGCCCGTCTGCGCAGGCGTGGTAAGTTGGCACTCCAACAGGGATCTATCAACTTTAAAAATCACTTGGTGGTTTGGTTTATACATAAAATGCTTTTATATCATATTTAAGTGTAACAGTGGAGGGAGGGATGAGTGGAGTGAGGGAGGGGGGGAAGCTGGTTGCTAAGCCGCAGCCCAGTAGGGGGAGGGGGGTAGGGGGCCACCATGCAAGGCCAGCCCGCCTCCGCTACGGTCATCTACACCAAAATTAGGCGGCGTTGGTGGAGCCAAAATGAGTGAGTGGTGGCGGCGCGGGTGTCCAGCTCTACTCCTACGGTGGCAGCGGGCGTACCTACAGGCTGGCTAGGGGTCAGACTCAGTCAGTCCGGCAGCAACAACCCTGTACACTTGCTCTGCGGGAGGGGAGGGGGGGGAGGGGTGAGGGGCGTGCCTTCAGGAGCTGACCTCGGCCGGAGTGAACTACTCAAGCTCCGGGAAAGGCGGAGCGACACCTTTCATCGATCTCCTCCGCTGGCTCGGGGACACGGCCGCGGGGACACCTAGAGTAAAGCTTAAGCATCCCTGACTCTAGCAAGCTCGGCTCTGACCTCACGTGTGCAGGATTGAACACCCTTTGGAGGACAAGACTCTTTGATCCCCTAACTCCCTGAGAACTGGAACTGAGAGAGGGCGAGTGGGGGGGTGAAGGGCAGGGGGCGACACACACACACACACACACACACACACACACACACACACACACACACACACTGACACTGACACACTTTTAAACCACTGGGATTGCATATTTTTTTCACATTGCTTTGCCAACCTATCTTTTGAGTGAAGAAGAAGGGAAGAGGAAGGGGAGGGAAGGGGACATCTTTAGTGACATGTTTTAGTGATGTAGTTAGTCTTTATCGTTAGTTAGAGCACACAGGTAGCAGGTGAACGGTCGTCGGAACCTTTATTGGAAGACGTGTAAATAAACCAAGATGATTTTAAGAGGGGAGAATGAGGAGAGGGGAGGCATTGGGAGGGGGGGGGGGGCGCTAACAGGGGGGCCGCTCACCACACACACACCATACAGTCACCATACACACACCACTACCCCCACAATATCACCATCAACACCAATCACCACCATCACCAAGTACTCTCACGCATACATCACCACCACCACCACCACCACAGTCACTATACCACCACATATCACCACTACTGTACTCCGCCACACGCCGCTAACTCATATATCGGCCACTAGAGGGACTGGGAAAGGGATTGGGAGAGGGAGGGACGGAGGTTAAAGGGAGGGAAGGGAAGGGAGGGAGGGAGGGAGAGATAGCTAAAAAAACGAAGGCTTGTCTGTTTTGTGGACTTTAAGCCTTAGGAAATAAACAAAGAAGGAATAAAGAAAAAAAACGGGAATAAGGAAGGGAGGGAAGGAGGGAGGGAGGGAAAGGGATGAGGGAGATAAATAAAAAAAAGATAGTCTGTTATGTTGACTTTCACCATTAATTAAAACAGAAAATAAGGAGAAACGAAGAAAAATGGAACAAGGGAGGAGTGGAGGGAGGTGGAGCCAAATATCTACTTTTTTTTTCTCTCTCCTCCACATGAACGCCTCAAAAATAATACTTAATCGCAATAATAATAAAAATAAAAGACTGAATAGACTAAAAAAGTGAAAAAAATAGAACTAGCCAATCACGGTGCAGGAATTTAGTGCGTCTTATAAGGTGGGAAAAAAAGTGTTACCAACGAGAGAAAAAATAGTGTTAGTGTGTTAGTGTGTGTGTGTGTGTGTGTGTGTGTGTGTGTGTGTGTGTGTGTGTGTGTGTGCGTACTAAATGGTGCTCAATAATAAAATAAAATAAAATAGTGCGTTTAAGTGTTTGATAATAAAAGTGTGAGATGCAAACAAGATGCGTCGCTTTATTAGACTGTTGTTATGTATATTACCTTGGTTGTTGTTGTTATTGTTGCTGTTTTTATTATTATTATTATTATTATTATTATTATTATTATTATTATTATTATTATTATTATCATTGTTGTTGTTGCTATTTATTTTGTTAAGACAGAATTAGGGAAAGTTTAATTATCAAGATCTAAACTTTCATTATTATTATTATTATTATTATTATTATTATTATTATTATTATATCACGAGGTGTCTAAAAGAAATTCGTTCAAGACACACTTACAAATGCATTTCAACGAACGCCATTTGCTCAGTATAGGAAATTCTCTACGCTAAAACCAACCCAATCGACACACCTGGCTACGGAACACTAATTAGCATTGTCTACCTGAAACGGGACAGGTAACAACGGTAGGAGAGAGAGAGAGAGGGGGAAGGGAGGGAAAGAGGGAGAGAAAAAAAGTGAGGACTACGATTTCTATTTCTTTTCTTCGGGGTTACTATTATAAACTCTTGGTGGTGGGATTGTTGGTGTAGTTTTATGTGTAGCTAGACGTCACGATGTTGAAGGGAGCGGGACGGGAGGATGCGAGAAGATAAGAAGGTGGAAAAAAGAGGAAAGAAACGTACGATATCTTTTCATTATTTCCTTTAGGCCGTGAAACAAACATCTACTTTCTATCTATTTACTTTTCAGAGCAGTTTAGCAAGTGTACTATTCATTTTTATCACAGGGAGGTTCAGGGATATGTAGAAAACGGAGAAAATAAGAAAAAAACGTACGATATCTTTTCATAATTTCCTTTTGGCCGTGAAGTAAACATCTACTTTCTATCTAGCAGGTTAGCAAGTGTACGTTTTTTTCTTCTATCAGAGACGTTCAAGTATATATAAGAAAAAGGAGAAAACTAGAAAGGAACGTACGATATCTTTCCGTCATTTCCTTTCTTCCGTAAAACAAACATCTACTTTCTATCAAGCAGGTTAGCAAGTGTTCGAAGCTTTCCATATATATTCTTTTCTTTATATCAGGGACGTTCAGGTATATATAAGAAAAATGAGAAAACAAGAAAGAAACGTACGATATCTTTTCATCATTTCCTTTCAGTCGTGAAGCAAACATTTAGCAGGTTAGGAAGTGTTTGTGGTTTCCATATTATAGTCTTTTAATAACAGGGAGGTTTAAGTATATATAAGAAAAATGAGAAAACTAGAAAGAAACGTACGATATCTTTTCATCATTTCCTATTTCTACTTTAATATTCTACTTTCTATCTCTCTATCTACTTTCCATGGCGAGTTAGCAAGTGTACGTATTTTTTTTTTATCAGGGAGGTTCAGGTATATATAAGAAAATGAGAAAACAAGAAAGAAACGTACGATATCATTTCCTATTCTACTTTCTATCTCTATCTACTTTCCATGGCGAGTTAGCAAGTGTACGTAGATTTCTCTCTACATTTATTTTTTCAACAGGGGGAGTTTAGGTAAAAACACAAAACTAAAAACGAAGGTACAAAGAAAAAGTTAATTCATATTCTGGGCGTGGAGGATCGGCGGAAAGGAAGAGGTTTAGGATGAAGGATTAAAGGGTTTGATCGTATATACAAAGGATCGTATTGGGGTGGGGGCGAAGGAGGGAAGGAAGAGGTTTAGGATGAAGGATTAAAGGATTTGATCGTATATACAAGGGATCGTATTGGGGTGGGGGCAGAGGGGGGAAGGATGAGGTTTAGGATGAAGGATTAAAGGGTTTGATCGTATATACAAAGGATCGTATTGGGGTGGGGGCGAAGGAGGGAAGGAAGAGGTTTAGGATGAAGGATTAAAGGGTTTGATCGTATATACAAAGGATCGTATTGGGGTGGGGGCGAAGGAGGGAAGGAAGAGGTTTAGGATGAAGGATTAAAGGGTTTGATCGTATATACAAAGGATCGTATTGGGGTGGGGGCGAAGGAGGGAAGGAAGAGGTTTAGGATGAAGGATTAAAGGGTTTGATCGTATATACAAAGGATCGTATTGGAGTGGGAGCGAAGGAGGGAAGGAAGAGGTTTAGGATGAAGGATTAAAGGGTTTGATCGTATATACAAAGGATCGTATTGGGGTGGGGGCGAAGGAAAGAAGGAAGAGGTTTAGGATGAAGGATTAAAGGGTTTGATCGTATATACAAAGGATCGTATTGGGGTGGGAGCGAAGGAAAGAAGGAAGAGGTTTAGGATGAAGGATTAAAGGGTTTGATCGTATATACAAAGGATCGTATTGAGGTGGGGGCGAAGGAGAGAAGGAAAAGGTTTAGGATGGAAAGATAAAGGGTTCGATCGTATATACAAGTAAGAGATCGTATTGGGAAAGGGTTTGGGAGGAGGAGGGAGGGAAAGAGGGTTAGGAAAAGGTGTTTGGGGGTTGGGGGAAGGAAAAGAGGATTAGGATGGAAAGATAAAGGGTTCGATCCTATATACAAGTAAGAGATCGTATTGGGAAAGGGTTTGGGAGGAGAAGGGAGGGAAAGAGGGTTAGGAAAAGGGGTTTGGGGGGTTGGAGGAGGAGGAGGAGGGAGGTTTAGGATGAAAATATAAAGGGTTTGATCGTATATACAAGTAAAGGATCGTATTAAGGAAGGGTTTGGGAGGAGAAGGGAGGGAAAGAGGGTTAAGAAAAGGGGTTTGGGGGGTTGGGGTAAGGAAGAGAGGTTTAGGATGGAAAGATAAAGGGTTCGATCCTATATACAAGTGAAGGATCGTATTGGGAAAGGGTTTGGGAGGAGAAGGGAGGGAAAGAGGGTTAGGAAAAGGGGTTTGGAGGGTTGGAGGAGGAGGAGGGAGGCTTAGGATGAAAATATAAAGGGTTTGATCGTATATACAAGTAAAGGATCGTATTAAGGAAGGGTTTGGGAGGAGAAGGGAGGGAAAGAGGGTTAAGAAAAGGGGTTTGGGGGATTGGGGTAAGGAAGAGAGGTTTAGGATGGAAAGATAAAGGGTTCGATCCTATATACAAGTGAGAGATCGTATTAAGGAAGGGATCGGGAGGGGGAGGGGGGGTAGGAGGGTTAGGAAAAGGGGTTTTGGGAGTTGGGGGAAGGAAGAGAGGATTAGGATGGAAATATAAAGGGTTCGATCCTATATACAAGTGAGAGATCATATTAAGGAATGGTTCGGGAGGGGGAGGGAGGGAGAGAGGGTTAGGGAAAGGGGTTTTGGGAGTTGGGGGAAGGAAGAGAGGATTAGGATGGAAATATAAAGGGTTCGGTCCTATATACAAGTGAGAGATCATATTAAGGAAGGGTTCGGGAGGGGGAGGGAGGGAAGGAGGATCAGTAAAAGGGATTCAAGAGTACTGAAGGGAGTTGGGGTTGAATATACATGGTCAGGGTCATTATTATCGCCATCATCATCATTAGGAGAGGTTGTGCATTATTTTAAGTAGCTTACTGATGTATTGATAAAGTCTACGGCAGGCAGCCAACACAAGAAGTAGGAGCAGTAGTAGTAGTAGTAGTAGTAGTAGTAGTAGAAGGAGGAAGAGGAGGAGGAGAGAGAAGGATAAAGAAAGAAGGAGGAAGAGGAGGATAAGAAGAACGAAGAAGGGAAAGGGAAGAGGAGGAGGACGAGGTGAGTGAGGAAGAGGAGAAGGAGGAGGAGGAGGAGGAAAAGGAGGAAATAGAGAAAGAGAAGGAAAAACAATTGTAGTAATAGTAGTAGTAGTAGTAGTAGTAGTAGTAATAGTAGTAGTAGTAGTAGTAGTAGTAGTAGTAGTAATAGTAGTAGTAGTAGTAGTATGAACAGCAGAAGTGGTTAGTGTGTATATACAAGAATAAAACAAAAATAAATCAATGTAAGTTATTCAAGACTACAATACGACACTACAAAACGGGATGTACTGTATGGAAGAAGAAGAATTGTATCATCATCTTCTAAACAACAAAATAAAAAAAATAAAAAAATAAAATAAAAAGGTTAATTATATATCGCAAAACAAACAAACAAAAAAAAACCTTGCTCTTATAAAAACTCTCAACAGCCGCCTGCCACAAACAGCCTTATATCAAACAAACAAAGATATATACAATGATAACAACAACAGCAACAGCAACAAACTTAGATATATGGAAAAAAAAAGAGTAAGAGGAAGGGGAGGGGGAGGGAGGGAGAGGGGGGGGGGTAAGTGTATAGATACAGTAACACATACCAGAGAAAGGAATCGAGTTATACAAGTGATACATTAAAAAAATAAAGAGTTTCTAGCGTCTATACATTCGCGGTGTCATGCCGTCTATTGCCAGGCGAGGAGGAGGAGGAGGAGGACGAGGAGGCCATGGTGTGCGCATTCGAGTCGGTGCAAATGAATGAAAAAAAAAATAAATAAACATCTCACACACACACACACACACACACACACTCACACACACACACACACACACACACGGAGTCTACTTAAGCATGGGGTCAACAACAGTACATGGAGACACCAATAATAAAACAGCAAAACACACACATATATACAGAAAAGCACATACGAGAGAGAGAGAGAGAGGGACAAAAAACACAACATTACCAACAACAACAACAACACAACAACGAAACAACAGGAGATAGATACAAACACCAATATACAAAAAAAAACACACACAGGTAGTAGAGGATTCAAAACAAGGCATACATCCAAACATTCAAGAGAGACTATGAGGGCAAGACCAGTCGTTTGTGTGGTAGCCATGCCTGCGAACACTGACTTACCTGGCTGCTAGTGATTGATTTACTAGCTACTGAGCGGGGATCTAGCCAGGAAAAAAGGGGAAGGTGAGACAATTTGTTAGTATGCATGGAACGACCACGAAGGAGGGAAGGAAGGAAGGGAGAGACAGAGAGAGGGAGAGACAGAGAGACAGAGGGAAAGATTGCATGGAACGAAGGAAGGAGGGAGAGACAGAGAGAGGGAGACAGACAGGTAGAGACAGGTAGGATAAAAAGCTAGACAGATGTTAGATTGCAGGGAACGAAGGAAAGAGGGAAGGAAGGAAAGGAGAGACAGAGAGAGGGAGACAGACAGGTAGGATTAAAAGCTAGACAGATGTTAGATTGCATGGAACGAAGGAAGGAAGGAAGGAAGAAAAGGAGAGACAGAGGGAGAGAGGGAGGAAAAGACAGATAAAGACAGACAGACAGAGAGAGGGACAGCAAGGATTAAAAGCTAGACAGATGTTAGATTGCAGGGAACGAAGGAAGGAAAGAGGGAAGGAAGGAAAGGAGAGAGACAGAGAAAGGGAGAGAGGGAGAGGGAGGGAGGGAGAGAGAAAGGATAAATAAGCTAAAAATATGTTATTAACGAAGGAAGGAGGAAAGGGGAGGAATGGGGAGAGACAGAGGTGGAAAGAGACAGAGATGGAGACGGAACGAAGGAAGAAGGGAAAGGAACGAAAGGAAAGGGAAGAGAATGAGAAAGGGGAGAGAGACAGAGAGGGAGAGAGAAGAGAGGAGAGACAGAGACAGGGACGCAGAGAGGAGGAGGCTGACAGACAAAAAACGACAGACAGACAGACAGACAGAGACGGATTCAGAAAGTGGAGAGAGACAGAGGGAGAGAGAAAAGGGGAGAGACAGAGACAGGGACGCAGAGAGGAGGAGGTTGACAGACAAAAAACGACAGACAGACAGACAGACAGAGACGGATTCAGAAAGGAGAGGGACAGGCAGAGGTACAGACAGACAGAGATTGAAAGAAAAGGAAAGAGGGAAAGAAGGAGACACAAAGAAGAAATGAAAAGACAAATAAAAAAGAAAGATTAAATGATTTGGATGAAGGAGGAAAAAGCAGAGAAAAGAGAAAGGAGGAAAAGAGAGAGAAGTAAATAAAAAGGGAAAAATGAAGTGATGAAAATTGAAAAAAAGTTGGAAATTAAAAAAAAAACTACATTAAATAAGAATGAGGAGGAGGAGGAGGAGGAGGACGAGAGGAAGAAGAGGAAGGAAAGAAGAGAGGGAAAGAAAGACAGAAAGAAAGAACAAACTGCAGAAGAGAGAGAGAGAGAGAGAGAGAGAGAGAGAGAGAGAGAGAGAGAGAGAGAGAGAGAGAGAGAGAGAGAGAGAGAGAGAGAGAGAGAGAGAGAGAGAGAGAGAGAGAGAGAGAGAGAGAGAGAGAGAGAGAAACACACAAACACGGGGAACAAGAGATAAAGAAAAAACAAACACAGACAAGCACAAAAAGAGAAAGAGACACAGAAAGCCTTGAAGCTAAAAAGACACGCCGAAGAAGCGAAAAAAAGAAAAAAAAAAGAAAGAAAAAGAGAAAATACGTGTAAAAAAGTGAAAAAATGAGAGAGAGAGAGAGAGAGAGAGAGAGAGAGAGAGAGAGAGAGAGAGAGAGAGAGAGAGAGAGAGAGAGAGAGAGAGAGAGAGAGAGAGAGAGAGAGAGAGAGACGAGGGAAAAGGCGAAGGCGAGGAGAAGGAAGGAGGGAGGGAAAGAAAGATGGAAGGAAGGAAGTAAAGAAGGAAAGGAAGAAAGGGAGGAAAGAAGGGAGAGAGGACGAAGTAAGGGAGGGAAAGTAGAAGGGGGGTTGGAGGAGGAGGAGGAGGAGGAGGAGGAACGAATGAGTGAGTTGGACGATTGAGTGTGAAAGTGTAAGAGTGAAAGTGAGAGTGAGTGAGAGAGTGAGAGAGTGAGTGAGAGAGTGAGAGAGTGAGTGAGGGAGTAGGAGACACTATCATAAATATAATGTATATGTAATATAGTACAAACCAAGCGACACCCAATAGATTCTTAGGCCATATTGAGAGACAGATAGATAGATAGATAGATAGATAGATAGAGATAGAGAGTGAGAGATAGAGAGTGAACAACCAATGAAAAAAGCGCTCATGCCCACGCACACACACACACACACACACACACACACACACACACACACACACACACACACACACACACACACACACACACACACACACACACATTCAAGAATCTTTCCACTGAGAGAGATCCAATTTTTTTCCAGATTACGAAATTTTTGTGACCAACTTTTTGACAAGAGCGAAAACACAGACGAGAGAGGAAGAGGAGGAGGAGGAGGAGAAGGAGGAGGAGGGAACATACGAGAGGAAAGTGGTGTACGAGGAAGTAGGATAAGGAATAGGAGGATGAGGAAGAGGAGGAGGAGGAGGAGGAGGAGGAGGAGGAGGAGGAGGAGGATCGGAGAATGGTACAAAATCAATCATTGAAGATCGCGAACCAGCAAAGAAAGGAGAGAACGAATTCGCAAACGCACAAACCAACAACAGAAGAAAGTATATGATAAAGAACGTAAGAATGATAATATATAAGTTTTCCCGCCAGCCATAGAGAAGAGAAAAAGAGTAGCAGTTATTGAGAACAACCCGCTAATGGCAGACCCGTAAACGTGAAAACAAAAGGAAAATATTGCACGAAAATCAAAACAAAAAGAGAGGAATAGAAGGTGAAGGAAAATAAAATGAGACAAGAAAAGGAAAATGGAGCTAAGAGAAAATATAATGGAATAAGATAAAGGAGAGTGAATATAAAGTGAAAATAAAATAAATCTAAGAAGGTAAAAAAAGGAAAAGGAAAGTAAAGGAATATAAATGAAATGAAAAGATAAGACTAAGCAATAAATCAAACAGAGGAAATATTAAAACAAAAACAAAGTAACAGAAATAACAACAACAAGAAAACAAAAACTAAAAATCTAACCATGAAAATCAAGAAAAAATAACTATCAAGAAAAAGAAAACAAAGAAAAAAGAAAAGAAAATATGGAGAGAGTGATATTTTCCTGAGAGCAACGAATAAGTAAAAAAAAAAGTGAAGCTGATTTTTATGAGACAACAGTGACAGCAGCAATAACAGCAACAACAGCAAAAACAACAACAGCAGCAGCAGGAAAAATGACAATAGCAACAACAACAATAACAGCAACACCGACAACAACAGCAACAGCGAAAAAATCACATTCATGACGAAAAAAAAAAAAATCTTTCGTTTATTTTGTCATGAAAAGAAAAAAAAATTGCTTGATCACTCTTGTCGTTTATGAAAAAAAACACCTCCTCGCAAAATCACCTCAAAAACAACAATAACAGTAAAATCTTGCACAAAAATAACCTGTCGCGAAAAAAATATTGATACTTGATGCAAAAAAAGTAAAATAAATGTAAAAAAAAATGTCCGTTGCGGAGTGAATCCTTTACTAAGAGGATTTATTTACGAGGAAGAAGACGAAGACGAATGCGATGAGAGGAGGAGGCAGAGGAGGAGGAAGAGGAGGCAGAGGAGGAGGATAAGGAGGCAGAGGAGGAGGATAAGGAGGCAGAGGAGGAGGTAGAGGAGGTAGAGGAGGAAGAGGAGGAGGGGGCAGGAAAAAGAAAGTTCCCTACATAACAAAAGGGCAGGAAAACAACAGGAGACGAAGAATATGACGAAAAGAAAGAAAAAAAAGTAAGAAAACAAAAATACATAAGAGGAAACAAGGGAAGGAAAACAGTGGAAAAAAGTGCACGAAAGGAAAGTCAAGACGTGAAAAGAGAGAGAAAAAGAAAAACAGGGAATTCGAACAAGGAAGCAACAACTGATAAAGAAAAAGAAAAAGAAGAAAAGTAAGAAAATAAAAACACATAGGAGGAAACAAGGGAAGGAAAACAGTCGAAAAACGTGGACGAAAGGAAAGTCGAGAAGTGAAAAGAGAGAGAGAAAAAGAAAGACAGGGAATTCGAACACGGAAGCAACAACTGATAAAGAAAATGGAGAATAAGGAAATAAGAGGAAGGGAAAGAGACAAAAAAATAAGCGAAAAGAAAGAGATAGAGGAGACAGAAGAGATAGAAAAATAGGAAATAAGGTCAAGGAAGCAACAAGCGATAAAGAAAACGTAGAATAAGGAAATAAGAGGAAGGGAAAGAGATAAAGAAATAAGCGAAAATAAAGAGATAGACGAGATAGAAGAGATAAAGAAAAATAGGAAATAAGGTCAAGGAAACAGTAAGCATAGGAAGAGAAGAACGATAATGATAGAAAAAAATAAATACATAAAACAGGAAGAAATAAAAGGAGAGAAACGGAGACGATGCAGGATGTAATAGCATTTAAACATAAGGTATTTTTTAAGGGGGCAGAGAGGAAGTGTGGATGAGGGAGGGAGGGAGGGAGGGAGAGGGGGACTGCCGCAAACAAGTAAGTCAATTTAGCGGCTCTCCAGGTAACAGCCAACACGAACAAGCTAAATAAGGAAGCGGATGTTTAATGCCTCGTACACACACACACACACACACACATGAAAGTACTGATAAGAAAATGAAAAAAAAAATAGAAGTAGCGAGTAAAAGAGTATAAAGTAACACAGAAAACGTGGAAAATATGGGAAAACTAAACAGGAAAATGAAAAGACGAGACGATCACACCGGTGTCATGCTTCTCCGCGTCCTCCTATTTCTGCTCTGCTCCTGCTCTGAACACTTACGGATCCGTGTACGCAGCTGGTCGGGTGTACGTGGCTGTCCCCCGAGTGTTTTCAAGCGCGGGAGGGCATATTGTTTTATTCTTTCATAGAAAAACATCAGTGAATCCAGTACAACGCTCTGTTTTGTACTAGGTGAAGTGAAGGACCAATAAATAGCCTTCATGCAGTGATTCACCAGTAAATTTATGGGAAATAGCATCTTGCTATTTTCTAAAATCAAAATTGTCTTACCCGACCAGCTGCGTACACGGATCCGTGTTCATAGTAATCCGCCTTTTGGTTTGTAAACAAAACGGACGACCAGAGATAGGAGGACGCGGAGAAACACGACACCGGTAGACAAAAAAATAACAATGTATGACAGAAAACGTGGAAAATATGAGAAAATAACAATATATGACAAAAAACGTGGAAAATATGAGAAAATAACAATATATGACAGAAAACGTGGAACATATGAGAAAACTAAACAGGAAAATGAAAAGACAAGATGTTCACACCGGTAGAATATAACAATATGACAGAAAAGGAGATCGTGATAAGCCACCTTTGGAGTATGATAAGAAAAAAAGGGACATGAAGGAAAGAAGGAAGCAGCAGTTAAACAAATAAATCAACAAACTCTTCTAAATTAAAACAAAAGCGAACCAAAGGAAGGAAGTGAAGGAAGATAAAACTGATAATAGGGAAGAACAATAATAATGAGAATAAAAAGAGAAGACATATATAAACCAAACAAATGAACAAATAAATATAACTAATAGCGATTAACAGAAAAAAAGCACCACTAAAATTAATAACATAGATAAACTAGGGGAAGATACCACAAAACAAAAGCAGTATTCAATTTCATGTTAAATAAGCAACTCCTGTTATCGACATTCGCAGGAAGCTTTTTAGGGAAGGAGGAAACAAAAGACGATCGCCGCCACAAGACCAGAAGCCAATCCTTTAAGAACAGCCACTCACTTGTATCGATTCCTTTATTTTTATTTAACGGACGAAGAAAACAGGATCCAAATACGATTCAGACACGATTCAAACACGATTCAGACACGATTCAAACACGATTCAAACACGATTCATACACGATTCAAACACGATTCAAACACGATTCGGACACGATTCAAACACGATTCAGACACGATTCAAACACGATTCAGACACGATTCGAACACGATTCAGACACGATTCAAACACGACTCTCAAAGTTCCGTGTGTGTATAAATATAGGCAACCAGTACACACACACACACACACACACACAGGCAGACTTGCATGAAAGAAAATAAAATATTAATAAAAAAGATGAATCACTCTATCCTAATAATAATAAAAAAAATAATGGCTTTGATTAGGAAATTTTAGCTGGGACGAAAAAAAAAAAAAGCTTGAATTGATATCTCTTCAGTTAAAAGGAGGTGGAGGTGGAAGAGGAGGAGGAGGAGGAAGAGGAGGAAGAATGGGACGCTTCGTAGATCAGAAAGAGATTTAACTCGATTTTTGTTTCTAATTTTGGATATTCGTAGGAGTGGAAATTATGTATAAATATAATGGACAGAATAATTAGTATTTTTGTGGTGTAAATTGTAACCACACACACACACACACACACACACACACACACACACACACAGACACACACACATTCTTATAGCAAATTTACATCTTCTATCTGCGTCTATCTCATTTCTGGTGCTCCAAAAATACGTCAATAAAACCATACTACAGAGTGTTCTTCAATGTATAAATGTGTAACTCAAACTATACTTGTGTTTTGTACATTACACTGAAAGCCCCAAAATATTATAGTGTGAGAAAGCTGCGTGTATATATGTGTGTGTATGTGGGGGGGAGGGGGTGTATGTGTATGTGTGTTTGTGGGGGGGTAGGGGTGGCTGTCTAAATATTGGTGTGGTGGTGAGAGCGGCAGTGAGGCTGTACGTAGATGTGTTGCTGTCTAGAGCTATGGTAGTGGTGTGATGGTGAGGGTGTGTGTGGCTGTAGGTGTGTATCTAGAACTATGAATATATGCTATGGTGGTGGGGTGAATGAGAGTGTGGCTGTGGGTGTGGGTGTCTAGAGCTATGGTGTGGTGTTGATGGTGCCACATATCTGACCTGGCCCGTTTAGAGGCACTCCGCCAGCTGACACGCGCACTTCACCGCGCCTGCACCATACACAGGACGAGGGGAAAAAAAGAGAGAAATATAAATAAATGAAGGAACACAGAAAACGGGTTCAAAATGGAATGTTAGCGGTGGAGTCATAGGTGCGAAGGGGACACTTGTGGAATATAAACCAAATAAGGTCGTAAAAGTGAAGAGGAGGAAAGGAAGAAGAAGAGAAACGTATATATGATAAAAGAGAAGTATAAACAACTGAAAAAAATACAGAAAACGGGTTCAATATCGAATGTTAGCGGTGGAGTCATGGATGCGAAGGGGACACTTGTGGAATATAAACCAAATAAGGTCGTAAAAGCGAAGAGGAGGAAAGGAAGAAGAAGAGAAACGTATATATGATAAAAGAGAAGTATAAACAACTGGAAAAAAATACAGAAAACGGGTTCAAAATGGAATGTTAGCGGTGGAGTCATGGGTGCGAAGGGGACACTTGTGGAATATAAACCAAATAAGGTCGTAAAAGTGAAGAGGAGGAAAGAAAGAGGGAGAGACATATGAAAAAAGAAAAGTATAAACGACTGAAAAAATACAGAAAACGGGTTCAAAATTGAATGTTAAAGGTGGAGTCATGGGTGCAAAGGGGACACTTGTTGCTGTTTATGTATTTGCAAAGTCGTAAATTTGAAGAGGAAGAAAGGAAGAGGGAGGTACATAAAAAAAACACATCCAAGGGAATTTAGTAGACTTGTAAATGGTTGAGTCCGTGATGGAAAAGTATGCTATGGAGGAGTGTTTAAGTAATGTTTTGTTACGAAAAGAAAATACGAGAATAAGAGAAAATTGGGCGTATAAATTATCATATTATTTGGTGGCTTTTGAAGTGAGTGTGAATGTATTTCCTAAAAACGTTTGCTGTTGTGTGTATTTCTTTGTACGCTGCACCGAGATGTATTATTTGATGAGTTGTGAAGTCAGTATAAATGTATTTCCTTTATACGTGTGATGTTGTGTGTATCTCTTTCTACCCAGCACCGACATGTATGCCCATATATACCGTATTCACAGTACCAGCAAAAATATGCCTCGCCAGTATCTTTTAATCACATACAGCCTGAGGTAGTGAGTGGGAGTGGCTTATTGTGGATTTGTCAATGATATGCAGTTATAGGGGAAAGGGGGAGGGGCTTATTTTCGAAGCTAGTGTGAATATGTGGTGTGTTGATCTGAAAGTGAACGTAGGTGGGAAATATGACAAATGTGAACAAGAATATATGTGTTTTAATATATCGATGTTGCTCCAGCCCATAAAAATCTTGGGGAAAAGTTGTTGTAAAAAGAACTTGAGTACAAATGTGATAAAAGAGGGAAAGAAGGTTTTATAGGAACACGTTACTAGCTTTTCCATTCCTATATTTTTAGTTAGTTTTTATTGAACTTTTTTTATTAGAAGGCAAAGGAAAGCCAGTGAGACTAATGACGAACTTCAAATGATTTCATGGAACGAGAAAACACACACACACACACACACACACACACACACACACACACACACACACACACACACACACACACACACACACATCAATAAAAGCATCAAGCTCACTCACACCAAAGCCAAAAAGAGAAAAAAATGAAATATTTCCCTAATAAAAATTAATATATCTTCAAGTTCTCCACCACGAAGAACGAGAAAACAAGAGGAGACAAGAAGAGAAAGAGGAGAAAGAGGAGATGAAAAGAGAGAAGGGGCAACACGTAAGGCTGCCAGACGTACAATAACATACCCAAAAAAACGATACCACCACCACCACCACCACCACCGCGACCCTCAGCCCAGGACCAGAAAACCACAGCGTTGCCAGCTCAAAAAACGTACCTTTGCCGCCGCTACGAGCAACGCGAGCATCACCTAAAGGACAAACCTACAAAAATGCTTCTTGAACTAGTGGCAAACAGACAGACAGACAGAAACAAACAGACGGGTAGGGACAAACACAGACAGACGGACTCACACTTACGCACAGAAGAGAGGAAGACAGACAGACAAGACAGACAGACAGGAAGATGTACGGACCAACGTTGCCAGTGTCGTACCCAGCCTCCTATGTTTGCCTATTTCCGACCCCAAAACTGCCTCCTCTACCCCAATAACTGCCTTTATATAGAGTTATCGTTAAAATGGTTAATTATTGGTGTTTTGGCAATAGCTATGGCTCAGAAACCGGTAAATACGAGCCTCTGAGTACGATAACTTGGCAACGGTGGTATGGACGTGAGGAAATGCGATAATTATGGACGGTAGCTCTGTCTCACCTAAGCTAGTAACAAGGTCTTAGTAACAACAGGACAGGAATCGTGTGCCAGCATTCTCAGACGCTCTCGGTTCTCACATCAACAATTCCAAAGGCCGAAAAGGAGGTTTGTCGGGTTCTCATGAGTGGTTGTTCACGTTCATGGTGCGGAAGCCACGTCAAGCTGTGTCCAGGCTTACAGAACTACCCATGAACAGACCCGCATCTCCTGGGAAAGCTTTGTTCAGTGTGTGTGTGTGAGTCCAGAAGAGTTTGAGAGCCTGGGCCACGATGCTAAGTGGGAGGCGTACATACGCACACACGACTCTCAGCTACGGACGAGACCATCTCTGTTCGTGCGCCAAGTCACTCGCAAGCAGTAAACAACAACAGGAACAACAACAACAACAGTAACAACAACAACATTAAGAGGTATCAGTAAATAAGAAAGGTAAGTAAGTAAGTAAGTAAGTAAGGACTCGTATCTCGCCGTATAAGTAACAAGTCAGAAATGGTTTAATTAAAAAAGGAAGCTGCTCCCACTACGTCCTACGCGCAAAACTCTCTCATCCTACACCTCTACTGCATCGAGTCAAGGAATAACAGATCTAGACTCCACCTCGCCGGGATTGGTAGTGTCCATGGGGCCTTTTGACACCACACTCGTAGCCTTGGTGATTGAGGCCTTCGTGGCGCTCATAATATTACTGAAAAAGCCCCCCTTTGGCGCCTCTGAAATGAAAGGCAGTCGTTACCAGCTCCCTCCGATGGCGACCTCCTGTGTGTGTCTCTCTTCCGACCGTGAGAAGGGAGAGAGAAGGAGAGATGATGGCACAAAGGGAGAGATCAAAGGAGAAGCAAGAGTGTGGTGAGAGACTAGAACTGGTGGACTTGTTTTAGGTGGGGGAGATTTTAAGTTTAGTAATGGGGTTAATATGGGGTTAAAAGACAAGGGTTAATATGGAACAGATGGCAAGGTGGGGTTAGATAATTGACATGCAAAACACACACACACACACACACACACACACACACACACACACACACACACACACACACACACACACACACACACACACACACACACACACACATTTTGAGAAGAGAATATAAAGTGAGTAAATGAGAAACTTCAAGAGATATTATTAGTGAAGATAATTAAAACAAAAAAACACACACACACACACACACACACACACACACACACACACACACACACACACACACACACACACACACACACACACACACACATAAAACATAAAATAAAGTCACATTGAATATAATAAAGAACCAATATAGGAAGAGAAATGCAAAATACACATAAAATAAAACAAACACAAAATATATACAGCGAAATTACTCGAGAAAAGGACGTTGGGAAAAAAGCCATTACGAAAAACTAACACTAGAAAGCATATTAAGAAAAAAAGGAAATAGAAAAGATATGAAAAAAAACAGAAGCAGAAGATAATAATTAGCGAAATGGAGCAGAAAATGAGAAAGAGAAAGAAAGTGAGAAAGAAAGACGGAGAAAAGAGAGAGAGGGAGAGAGAGGGAGAGAGAGAGCGCACCTGAGCCTTACGCGGAGAGGATGTGAAAAACTCTTGGGTATTTAGCAGCCGCGTTTCACAACCTACACATCGCTAACCTTTCTTCTCTTTCTCTTCCTCCCCCTCCTTCGCGGCATCTTTCTCTTCTCCCTTCTCCTCTCCCTCTTTATCCTTCTTTTTCTTCTTCTTCTTCTCTTTCTTTTCGCTCGCGCTTTCGTCTTTAATTTCCGCTTTGCTTTCAGATCTTTTCCACAGTTTTCGCTTCTTCTTTTTCTTGTCCGCGGCGCCGTCACCCTCTTCCTTGGCGCTGATTGGCTCATTAGCGGTGACGTCAGGCTCCTGCTTCTCTGTGATTGGCTCGGCGTCTTGTTTTGCAGTGACGTCAGAGGCTGGCTTGTCTGTGATTGGCTCGGAGGGAAGAAACACCTCCCCGTCGTCCTCATCTTCCGTGGCGATGCTGGAATTCACGTGTTTATTCTCCTCCTTTGACTTTGTGTTGATGAGCTTGTTCTTGACTCTCTTCTCGGACGCCAGGCTGCCATTGGTGGACTCAGCAGCCTCGTCATTGGTTGCTTCTTCCCTTCCTGTCCTCTGATTGGCCGGTTCCTCCGCTGCTTCGTCCTGATTGGCTGACCTTTTTGCCTCCTTTGTGTTGCTAGGCGGCTCCGTTTTCTTCCTCATCTCTTCTTTTACCTCCCCGTTATTAGCTTCAATCTCTCCTGGCGCCTGATTGGATGAGGTTTTGGCCGCCGCTCCCTGATTGGATGGGGGTTTAGACGCCGCGTTCTGATTGGCTGACGCGCCCTTCTCTACCTTGGCGGTGATTGGTTCTGTCTCTTTGTTAGTCTTTGTGTTGTTCTTGATTCCTGCAGTTTGATTGGCTGAGGCTTTGTTCTCTGCTTTGCCACTGGTCAGTTGCTCTTTAATCTCCACACTGTCATTGGTTGCTCTGTCTGTGGGCTGTGCTGTACCCTTGGCTGCTGTTTCCGGGTTGTCTGTGTTCTGTGAAGCCCCGTTTGCTGTCTGTAGTGGAATAGGAACAGCAGTAGGAGCAGGATGCGCAGGCCGACCCACAGCCTGCGCGGTGATGGTCGCCGCGCGCGCAATTTGGCTGGTGAAGAAATTTCCAAAAAATCCGATGACCGATTCTGGAAGACGAGATTGGCCGCTGAACAAAACATAGACGGGGGAAAAATATATGTGATTTGCTCCTTTTTGGCGTCATTAGTGGTGTTTCTTTATGTTGGTGGTAAGTGTGGTCATCAAAAATAAGTAAGACACACACAAGAAGTCATATTTCAGGCACAAAAAATATCTCTGAAGGGGAGGAAGAGGAAGAAGAGGAAGAAAGGGAAGAATGACGGAGAAATTAATACAGAAAAGAGACACATTAGTAAATCAAAAGCACTGATATATAGAACGGAGAAGAAAAACAGTAAGACAGAAAACCAAAACTAATAAAATTATCTAAAACAAAAACACGAGATACGTACTAAACCACAAATAAAAGAATGAGACAAGCAATAAAAACAGGAAACTAAGACTCAGCAAAGGGAAACAAAGCTAAACCAAATATAGAGGCAAAAGAACATCGGTAAGAACAAGAAATGCAGACGGAGAGGAGGAAAAGAAGAAAACAAAAATAACAAAAGAGAGAAACAAAAACGCAAGACTCAGAAAAGGAAAACAAAAGCTAAACGATAAATAAAAGACTAACACAAATGATAAAAACGAGAAAGCAGGAACAAGACAATAAAGAAGAGGAAAATATAGACAGCAAGAGAGGGAGAGAGGGAGGGACTTCAAAAATCTACGCAGCAAGAA
>NC_066527.1:19029106-19036606 GCF_024679095.1 Eriocheir sinensis | reverse complement strand
ATCCTACTAACCTGTGGTCGTCGGGGTAGTCCTGCGGGGCGTCCTGCAGGAAGTTAGAGGGCACGAGTCCCCGTTGTCCCCGCAGCTCGCCCATGAAGAACCCGTCGTCATCCATGTCCCCGAAGACGTTGATGATGTCCCCAGTTTTGAAGGAGAGCTCGACCTGCCCCGGGAAGGTGTGGGTGGGGGGAGGGAAGGGCGGGGAGGAGGAGAGGGAGGGAGGATAGGGAGAGGTGGAGAGAAGAAGGGGAGGGGTGGAGAGACGGAGAGAGAAGGAGGGGGAGGATAGGGAGAGGTGGGGGAAGGAGGGAGAGTGAGGGAAGGAGGTTGACATAGGATGGGAGGATTGAAAGGGAAGGAAAAGGGAAGGGAGAGGAAAGGATTGGAAGTGGAGGGAGGCGGGGAGGGAAGGGAGAGGTGGAGAGAAGGAGGGAGAGAGAGGGAGGGAGGTGGGAGGAGGGGGGAGAGGTAGAGAAGGAGAGGGAGAGAGAGAGAGGGAAGGAAAGGATCATAAGGACAAAAGGAGGAGGAGGAGGAAGGAAGGGGAAGGAGGGAAGGAGGGAATAAAGGAATGGAGGAAAAAGGAAGGAGACAAAAGAGGAGAGAGAAAGAGAGAGAGAAAAGAAAAAACATATACATCAACTAAACTTATTGCACATGAAAGGAACTAACTCACTCACTACAAAAAAAAAAACATAAAAAAGAAGAGAAAGAAAAATATATATAATGAGAGAAAGACATTTTATTTATTTATTTTTTGACTTCTTATGTGAACCTAATTACTTTTACTATTATTTTTGAGCATTTTATTTCGTCTTATTTTCTCTGGTATATATATATTTTTCTTCTCTCTTCTCTCTTTCCAATAGTTATTTTTGAAAGGGATTATTATTTTCTACTAAGAGTGACGTCAACACTCGAATATATAAGTCTGTTTTTCCTACGGCAATACGCAACACTTACGAAGAGAGAAATATATAGAGATAGATAGAGATAGATTGATAGATAATGAAAGGAAGACAGATAGATTGATAGATAGATAGAAAGTAAGAACCAAAGATAGATTGATAGATAGATAAGAGATATAGAAACATAGATAGACATAGATAGTAAGAGAGAAAAAATAGAAGAAGGCCCCAGAAGAGAGAGAGAGAGAGAGAGAGAGAGAGAGAGAGAGAGAGAGAGAGAGAGAGAGAGAGAGAGAGAGAGAGAGAGAGAGAGAGAGAGAGAGAGAGAGAGAGAGAGAGAGAGAGAGAGAGAGAGAGAGAGAGAGAGAGAGAGAGAGAGAGAGAGAGAGAAGGAGAGAAACAAGAGAATAAGAAATCCCTATAAAACAGATGGTAATAGAATGCAAGAAAGAGAAGAAGAGAAAACAACCCCAGAAACTTTGAAGATACGAGAAAAGAGGAAAGAGAAACAAATATAGAGAAGGAGGAAAGAAGAACAGATAAGAGAAGTAATAAAGAAAGACGGAAATGAAATGAGAGAAGAAAAATATAAAAAAATCAGAAAACTTTGAAGATACGAGAGATGAGAAAAGGAAGGAAAACTAGCAAAAGAGGAAGGAGGAAAAACAAGGGGAGACTAATTTAGAGAAGAAATGAAGAGAGACGGAAATTAAATGAGAAGAGAAAAATATATAGAAAAAGCACCAGAAAACTTTGAAAATACGAGAGAAGAGGAATGAGAAAAGGAAAGAAAACTAGCAAAAGAGAAAGGAGGAAAAACAGGGGAGACCAATTTAGAGAAGTGATGAAGAGAGACGGAAATTAAATGAGAAGAGAAAAATATATAGAAAAAACACCAGAAAACTTTGAAAATAAGAAAGAAAAAACAACTGTAATGAAGGAAGGAGGAAGAGCAAGTAAGAAAGTAATTTAGAGAAGCAATGAAAAGGAGGAAATGAAATGAGAAAATGAAAAAAACAAATAAAAAGAAATTGAGAGAGACAACCGTAGTGAAATAAGGAAGAAGATCAAGTACCAGGTAAGAAGATAATTAAGGGAAGTGATTAAGAAAGAGTCCCTACAGGTATTTTGTAAGCCTGTGTTGTGTGTTGGCTCATGAGGAAGAAACACAGAAGATGACAACAACACTCGGATACAACATAAACACACGCACACACACACACACACACACACACACACACACACACACACACACACACACACTCTCTCTCTCTCTCATAGTCAAGTAATTAGGTTGAGGGTGACACCAATACTTAACAATGATTATATAAGTGGTTACAATGACTACCATGATTGTTATACTTATTACTTCAAAGTGTCTTAGAGAGATAATGAAGATAAGGATAAACAAAAACACACTAATAACTCTATGATGTAAAAATAACAACAGTAATCATAATACCTATCTAGTTAAACAGTTACCTAAGAATAACCATCAAAAATTTCCTTCACATACATTGGTCGAGAAAGAAAAATTGTTTGGATATAGATTTTTTGGGGGTGACTTTAAATGAAATCAATGCTGTAAGTTTAAATGGACCAGCAATTGTTTTCTGTTGTTTGCTGTTTGGGGAGTGAACGGAGAGTGTCTACATCATGATTATCCTTAAGTAGGGCTGTGTAGTAGTGTGGTGGAGGCAGTAAGCAGACGTAAGGGGCGGAGCAGGCAGGTCAGGCAGCGGGCGGCGGGGCAAGGCTCAGCAGGCAGGCAAGCAGGCAGTGAGCAGGCACTAACTATACAGACATGCACAGACAGGCAAGTACATACAGACAGACAGGCTGGAAGACACCTATGGACACACACACACACACACACACACACACACACACACACACACATACACACACACACACACATAGACACACATGCATTTTTTTTTCGATATATTATTTTCTTTCTGAATTTCATCATAAAAAATAGGGAGGGAAGGACTGCTTGTAGTAAAAAAATATAGTCCATCTGTTTACAGTTATTAATGTAGACGCTTATGATTTTTTTTACTGATTTAGCTTCTTTTTTGTGTATTTACGAAAACATTATTAGTTAAGAAAATAAAAATAAGGAAAAAAATGATATAAACCTAATCTTTTTTGCCAATTCAATATCCGCACACACACACACACACACACACACACACACACACACACACACACACACCTGGCTCGCCTCTACACAGGTACCACTCAATCATTAGTACTAGCAGCAGCAGCAGCAGCAGCAGCGTCGGTACAGCCTCGCGCGGCACATCAACACAACAACATGACATCAACACACACCACCACCACTACAAGGTCTGGGAGGCGCGGCAGGCGGGCTAAGGCGGGTTGGTAGGAGGAGAGTTGGACAAGACCACCACCACGAGATCAACGGATAGGAAGTGCTGGTTTGCATGACAATTTTTTTCTTTTTGAGGTTACAAGATTAGAAGTGCTTGTATGTATGACTCGTTTTTCAGATTGACGAAGAGGAAGTACTGGTTTGAATGACTCATTTTTTGATATTAACGATTCAGAAGGCTGGTTTGCATGATTTGTTTGAGATTAACGAAGAGGAAGTACTGGTTTGCATGACGTTTTTGAGATTAACGAATAGAAAGTGGTTGTTTTTATTAATTTTCTTTTTAAAGTTTCCCGAATCGTCAAATTTGTGCCCCGTTGAAATGAGAGAACTTCTACATTATAATCATCATCATCGTCAGAATCAACAAGTCTTTCTCTCTATAAGGTCCCAAAATCAACACCACTTTGCATGAGCCCCGTTGAAATGAGAAAAATATTATTATCATTATCAGTATCAACAAGAAACAATTACTCTTTTTACGTTTCCCAGTATCACAAGTTTCCATGAGCCCCGTTGGAAAGAGAGGAACAATCATCATCAATACTAGTAGTTTCTTGATCCCTTATACAAAATTTAGCTCCGCACCGAGACTTTCTGACAATCCGTTTATCTGAGAAGGTTTCGCTTGGCCCACTGAAGAGGAAGGAGGAGAAAAGAGAGAACAGACAGAGTAAAAGTATATGTATGTATGACAAAGAAAAAGGTCTTTATATAGTGTTGGGTTGCTTTGGCGGAAGATTCAGGCGACACAGACATGACAAGTGGAATCTAAGCTCATCGGGGCAGACTTGATCTCACTTACCTCCTGCATCACATTACAAGAGGAGGAGGAGGAGGAGGAGGAGGGCGGAGGGATGGAGGAGACGTCAACCGGGCAGCGAGGGAATCATATGTTAGTCACCACCACCTCCACCATCACCACCACCACCACCACCACCACCATTACCACTAACACCACCACCATCATCATCATCATCATCCTAATTTGCTAGTATGTCATTTTTCCAACTTGCCTTCCCTTCCGTGCATTCTGGCACACACACTCACACACACACACACACACACACACACACATTAATCCTTCTACTTCAATGTCGTTCTAATGTAATAAATTCTACATACAAATCAGTCTCTCTACTTTAATTTCGTTCTAGTGTTAATGGTTGTGTTGCGCGGATGAACGGACAGAAAACGAGTGAATGTTACAAGGTTTCTACGTAAGTTTCAACGTAAATTTTCTATCATATTCGTAAACTTAATCCCGTTTTCTGTAAAGAGCTTAACTTGAAGGGGAAGCTACGTTAGAAAAGAGAGAGAGAGAGAGAGAGAGAGAGAGAGAGAGAGAGAGAGAGAGAGAGAGAGAGAGAGAGAGAGAGAGAGAGAGAGAGAGAGAGAGAGAGAGAGAGAGAGAGAGAGAGAGAGAGAATGGATTTTTTGACTCAGAATTTTGATATTTTTTTTATGCTACGACTTCACGGCAGTTGCTTATTCTCCTCTTAATGTATTTTTTAATGCTTGACGTGGAAATATATTGAGTGAATGCGTACAGATTGGGTTTAAACAAGTACGCGAATAAGGAATCTAATCTTATATGTTTGATGTGGAAATGGATTGAGTGAATGCGTACAGATTGGGTTTAAACAAGTACGCGAATAAGGAATCTAATCTTATATGTTTGATGTGGAAATAGATTGAGGGAATGCGTACAGATTGAGTTGAAACGAGTACGCAAGTTAAAAATTAGGAACGAGACAATACGAGAAGTCACGTCACTAATATTTTTGACTAGACAATGATAAACACTCTCTCTCTCTCTCTCTCTCTCTCACACACACACACACACACGATCCCCCCTCTCTCTGCCACCAACATAACAATCTCATATTGTAATAATTTTCGCTCTTTCAATCTTTTTTGCACTAATTTCATGATAGTTTTTAAATTTTTGAAGTATTTTCTCTCTCTCTCTCTCTCCTGTTTATTCCTTCCTCCCTCGCTTACTTATACAAAAAAAGAGACAACGGTTAGAATTCTCGGTCGTCCCACATTTTAGTGCAAGAGTTCGACGTGTTTCTCGCGTCTCTCACATCCCATACTTACTCCTTCACTTCTCACTTCCTGCTCGTCACTTAAGGCAAGATGTAAAGTGTAAAAAATGACTGATAAAGGAAGGGAAGAAGTGATAACAATGGATGAAATAAGCAAAAAAAGAAAGGGAAGAGGGGAAAAAAACAGAAAGACAATGCTGGATTCTACTAAACGTCCGCCCTTAGCTACCTCTCATCATCATCATCATCATCATTCACTCTCTGATCTCAATCTATGGAAAAATGAAGGGGAAGAATGCTTTCTTTTGACATGCTAAAAGTTCTTATATACAAATCACTAAGTTTTCCCTAAAAAGTCATGGCAAGTCTCTAGGAATAAAGTAAACTAGTTGTGCTGGTAAATAAGATCATGACATTAGTTTGATAAGAGGGAGGGAGGGAGGGAGGGAGAAGGAATATTATCAGTCTGTTCAAAATAACTAAGAAAAAGAGGAATGCTGAACAGAATGAGATGCTTCGCTAGACTAACAGGCCACCACTTAATATACTGTTTGTTTATGTACATATTTTAGGATCTTTTTATATCCGCGAGTGTGTGTCTGTGGTTTAGTGAAGGAAGATGTGAGTGGAAATGATGACTAAAGAAATAAAAATAATATATGACAATTCGTATTTTGTATGTCTGTTATTTAGTGTGACGTTGAAAAGGCTGCATGTAGGTATAAAGGAGTTAAAAGGAAGGATAAAATGCGATTGTGTGACCCAGTAACTCAATAATTACTTTTGTGTTTAGTGTGAGGAAAGGAAAAAGCAGCATATGAGTGTGTGCTGGTGCGCTTATGGTATAGCGTGAAAGAAAGCTGAGGAAACAGATGAAATGCGATTGTGTGATCCAGTAGCTCAATAATTAGTCTTTGCGTTTAGTGAGAATGAGGGGAAAAGATTCAAATATGAGTGTGTGAGCCGGTGTGCTTATGGTCTAGTGTGAAGGAAAAAAAATGCATATTAGTCTGTAGAAGTTAAGAAAACAAATAAAATGCGATCGTGTAACTTTAGAATTAGTAGTTTTGTGTGTGCTAATGTGTTTGTGGTTTAGAGTGAACGGAGAAACCGCATATATTTGTAAGTTAGTGTGTCCGTAGTTTAGTGTGAAGGGAAAAACTGAATATGAATGCGTGGAAGCTAAATAAATGAATAAAAAGCGATTGTGTAACTTAACCAATAGTAGTTTTGTGAGTGTTAATGTGTTTGTGGTTTATTTATATATATTTTAAAGAGGAAAAAAACTACGTATGAGTGTATAGAAGAGAAGTAAAGAAATAAAATGCCACTCTGTAACTTAACAATTCATAGTTTTGTGTGTGTTAAAGCGTTTGTGATTTATATAACGGAGAAAAAACTGCATATCTCTGAACTAATGTGTGTGGTTTAGTGTGTGTTGCGTCTCTCATAATAATAATAATAATAATAATAATAATAATAATAATAATAATAATAATAATAATAACAAGATGCATGTGTGTGTGGCAGCTAAAGGGACAGAAATGAATGAGAACATGTAACGCTATAGAGTTTTGAGATGAATTTGCGTTATGAGAGTAAATTGTGTTCGTATATTGTTTTAGTGTAAGGAAAGTCTATGAATGCGTGTGAGCCAGTGGGGCCTTGCCGCCTCCTGATTGGTTAGCCGTGTGGTGACGTAAGCACGACTGAGGGATGTGATTGGTGGGTGGAGGGGGAGGGAGGGACAGATAACCAGACACGCCGCCACCACCACCACCACTACCACGCCACGCACGCACGCACACACACACACACACACACACACACACACACACACACACACACACACATTCATCACCATTATCTCCCCTTCGCTTCCCATCTATTCTTGGTTCAAGGTTTTCTCACCCACCAAACACCCGTCACCGCCACACTCTCATTAACCTTACTACGTCACCACCTTCACCACCACCGCCATCGAACCTGTACGACACTGCAGTCCTATCATTATCGCCGCCATCACCACCATTATCACCGTTCCGTTATCGATCCCAAAGCTCTCCTTGACAACACCGCTCAGTGGACCACTCCAGGACACCCAACGAACTACGAAACACACACACACACACACACACACACA
>NC_066527.1:18961606-19024106 GCF_024679095.1 Eriocheir sinensis | reverse complement strand
GCCCTCACGCCCCCCGAACTCACGCCCGTAGTCCCCGCCGCGGTGGTCGTAGCGGTCTCTGGGGTCACGGGGGTCTCGTGGGCCATGTTGGTCTCGCATGTGTGGGTCTCGTCGGTCCCTCATATCACGTGGGTCCCTTCCATAGTGCATGTCCCGCGGGTCTCTCATATCCCTGGGGTCTCTGGGGTCTCTGGGGTCCCTGGGCGGGGGTCGGTGCTGCTGGGGAGGGGGAGGAGGTCGCCCACGCTCCATGTGTGACCTCGGAGGGGGTGCGCGAGGGTCCCGCCCCCTGCCGCCCGGTCCGGTGTCGTACTCGTCGTCCTTGTAGGTGTCGAGGCCTCCGTGCGGCTCGTCCTTGGTGATCTCTGCGGGAGGGGAAGGGTCAGGCCGGCGCGGGGCTGGTCCGGACGCCTGCCTTGCCTGCGTTTCTACAGCTAAGGTCTGTGTGGGTTGGTGTTGTGTGCGTTGTGGGGCTGTTGTGTGTTGGGTATGGGTGAGTGTTTCTTGTTTTTCTTTTGTATTTGTGGTTATCTAGTTGTGTTTGTATTGCTATCATGACTATTGCTGATGTCTTTATGTCTGTAAGTCTGTTTGGGTTGATGGTGTGTGTTATAGGGCTGTTATATGTTTGGTATGGGGGAGTGTTTTCTTTTGTGTATCTCCTGTGTTGTGTTTGGTGTATGTTGTCTTTGTTTTAGTTTGCTTAGGTGTGTTTTTAATTGTCTTATCATTATTTGTGTTGTGTTTCGTGGTTGGTACAGGTCAGTGTTATGTTTGGTTCATGTGTTGTGTGTGAGTGTGCGTGTGCGTCCGTGTGCGTGTGTGCGTGTTTCGGGATGTAGAATGTGTAAGTGGAGAGGAAGAGGGAGGGTGAGGTCAGGTCAGGGTGAGGTCAGGACACTAGATATAAACATTTAGGAGTGGTGGGGGGTTTCCTGGGCAGTACAGGTGAGGTCAATTAGGTAAATACAGGAATGCTACAGGTACAGTGCTGGAGAGGAGAACCGTAGTACGTGTCTTATACGGTTGACGAACGGAAAGGAGGAGGAGGAGGAGGAGGAGGAGGAGGAGGAGGAGGAGAAGGAGGAGGAGGAACTATGATAATGAGTCTATGGAAGGATGAGGAATGGGAATACGAAGAGGAGGAGGAGGAGGAGGAGGTGTAGGAGGAGGAGGAGGAGGAAGAGGAGGGAGAAGTGTATCTGTGCTAATTGTTCTGAACCTTCTACGGAGAGGATAAATGAGACATAGAGGGAAAATGGATAAATAGAAAGAAAAGAGAAAGTGGGAAGAAAAAAGACAGAAAAAAAGATACGAAGAAAGAAAACGGGTGCGGAGAAACAATAAAGAAAACGGAACGGGTGAAAAACTGGAGATAAACAAGAAGAAAAGGAAACAAAGAAGAGGTGGTCAGTAGTTCCCACGGAAGGGCGATGGCGGCTAACATAGACACACACAAACAAACGCACGAACAAACACAGAATTACGAACACGTACATACACACTTACAAACACTGACATGGATCCGACGAAGAGAAACACTACTTTAACGTGTCCTGGTTAGAGCGGAAGTTAGTTAAAGGTGAAAATAGCGAGTGAAGCAGATGGAGAATTAGACTCTATCGTATTTAGGAGTGAAGGGAGCAAGAGATTTAGACGGTCGCGTTACAAGAGGGTCGGGGCTAAGATGGGTACAGCCGAGGACGAAACCCTTGGTCCTGGTCTGGGTCTCGGGAGGTCAGTGCTAGAATGGGCACAGCCAGGGATGAAATACTCGGTCCTCGTCTTGGGAATGTAACGTAATGGATGAAACACTTGGTTCTGGTCTTGAGAATATAACGTAACTTCCATATTCTTAAACATTTCGGAGT
Source organism: Eriocheir sinensis (assembly GCF_024679095.1). Classification (NCBI taxonomy): domain Eukaryota; kingdom Metazoa; phylum Arthropoda; class Malacostraca; order Decapoda; family Varunidae; genus Eriocheir; species Eriocheir sinensis. The sequence goes on along the minus strand of NC_066527.1, from coordinate 19,022,235 downwards.
TTACACACACGCACACATTCGATAAGGCTTGCGTAGAGGCTGTGTTAGTGTTTCCATTGGTAGTTTTACGAGCCTAGTGATAGTTTGACAAGGTTTTTAAACGATGAACGTAAGAAAACACTCATGAGAACCCGATTAACTTCCTTTGCGGCCTTGGGAAATAGGCCAGTGTTCTTAAACTCTCTCGTCTCTTCAGTCAACTATTTCCAAAGGTCAAAAAGGAGATTAGTCGGGTTCGAAGGAGTGTTCTTTTAGGTTCATGGTGCAGAGGAAGGGTCAAACTACCACCAGGGTCATAAAGCTACCCCTGGAAATGCACAAAACTCCCACGAACGCCTTGTCAAATATGAGCTTGGGCGACGCAAATTTAAATATATGAAGCGTAGTTGTTGTTAGAGCCGAAAGTGTCTTGAGAACACTGACCCGGGATACGGAGCAAGGTTTCCGCCCGCGGTGTTATCCATCCTGGCGCTGGTCTGTTTAACCCGGTAGCTGCGGGGATCATGTTCCTTAGGTTAGGTTAGGTTAGGTTAGGTTAAAGGCCCCTCTAAGCAAAATAATGAGAAGGAATCATCACTCACGCAAACCATTTCATAATAAATATCAACGCATATGTGATCAGTTTATGCATCATCTATTTTGGGAGGTTTATATCATGGCAGAAATTTGGCCCGTTGCTGCTACCGGGTTAAAGTGACATCGAGGGTTTAGTGAGCAAGGGAAGGCAAGGCTGAGGTTTGACAACACGGCGACTTGACATCATATCGTCGACTTTCGTTATCCGTCACAGAGATCGGCCGAGCTCTCCTATACTGGATTGCGTTGATTCGATTCTTTTCGCATTTTTTTTTTATTCCGAAACGGTAAATAAAATGTAGAATAAAAATCACAAAACTATAAGGAAAAGCGGAACCGTGAATTCAGCACTTGGGGTTTTTAAAGTTTGAAGAATAGATGGCTGGAACATTTTTTTGGCTTTGTATATTTTGAACAGAAAATTCCGCATAGCTTAAATAACTCAGTTCTTTTTAACAGCAAAGCAAGAAGTGCCGCAAGAAATCAAACGACGAAAGAGTAATTCGTGTGAGCGCCACGCGTGGATTATAAATGAAAGGACTGAGTCGAATTAATAACATCAAGATCGAATTAATAACATCAAGAAACGCTATGCAAAGATGAAACCGAAGGCAGAGCAAAAAAAGTACAGAGAATTTAAACATTATATTATCTAGTTTGTGGCTTTTGTTTCAAGTGGACGGGGCATAAACAGATATGATGAAGTGTTTTAAGCCTTTGAGATACGCGTGATATTTTTTTTTTCTGTTCTAGCCTTCGGGATGGGTGAGATTTTTTTTTTTTTTCAAGTATTCGTACAGACGTAACTCCTGCAATGACTTCACACCTTTAACCATAACTTCTCCGTGCGAGCATCAGTTACGTTAAAACTCAGAATAAGGCCACTCATAGTTTTTAGGAAGACAAAATGCAATGTTAATCAGAGCCCCGAACACCCAAACTGTACCGCAAGAATTAATCCAAGACTCCACGAATTTGGTACGGGAAATTATTACTCATCCAGCGTCATATAAATCCAGGAAAGTATCAAAGAAAATTAATAACCGTCGACTGAGATTTAGACTTCGGTGGCATCCAAAAGTTATTGATTGAACTAGACAGACGAAGAATCCAAGACAAGACACAAGGATTGAAAACTTGAAACTTCGGTTGTAGAGAAAAACGGAGCGAGAAATCGAATTCAAGACACGATTGAGGGTTTGAAAACTACTGAGTGATCGAAGTACGGGACATTAATGGCTTGGAAACTACTAAATGAAGGTACTGAACGTGAGAACGGGCCGGATCAGAGGCACGACCGAGAGATTCACTCCCTAAACGCCATCAAGTGAACGCCAAACGAGACTTCTAAACCGCGAGAGTGCAGCGCCACGAAGCCACGAGGACACAGGGACGAGGACGTAAAGGAAAACCACCACCATGATGAGAACAAAGGGAAACCAGAGACCAAACTAAAGGGGGTGATGGGTTCGGGTTCTCCCTGCGAAGTTCGGATGAGGGATCGAAGCTTCGGTACTTACGTCTCGGTCTGGAGGCGCCTTTGCCTGGCAGGGAAAAGAGAGAGTTGAGGCGATGCAACATGGACCGGTGGAAGGTAAAGGTACAAAGACAGCTAGACAGGTAATCATAAGAGACAATGACGGTAATAATGGTAGTAGTAGTAGTAAAAAAGCTTGGAACGTGAGGTATAATAATAAATAAGAGAGAAAAATAACTAGCAAATGCACCAAACAATCCCTCCCAAAAAGAGTTAGTGATTGGGAATTAAAAAAGTTCTTAGTTTCAAGACAATAAAAAATGGTTAAGTGACGAGAGAAAAGTTAAGTTACAAGAAAATGAATATAGTCAAGTTCTCAGGGAATAAAAATAGTTATGTTCCAAGAGTAAAAAAGTAGTTGAGTTCTTAGAGAATAAAAATAGTTGTTACAAGAATAAAACAGTTAAGTTCTAGGAGAATAAAAATAGTCAAGTTACAAGAAAATAAAAATAGCTAAGTTCCAAGAGAAAAAAATAGTTAAGTTCCAAGAGAATTAAATAGTTAAGTTCTAAGGGAAAAATAGTTATGTTTAAGTTCCAAGAGAATAAAAATAGTTAAGTTACAAGAGAAAAAAAAATAGTTACAAGGACTCAAGAGCTATATAGTTAGTGGAGGAGGACGCGAAGTGAAGTGACCACAAAAAAGCAAAGAAATGAAGACAAGATATTCCTCCAGAGAGACACAACACCCAACACTTACTGGAAGGCAGAGAGGGAGAGAGAGAGTAGGTAAGTCATAATCACACACACACACACAGATATAAAAAAGTGAGATATAAAAAACAGATCTTGATTAATCTTATTGAGTAAAAGAAGAAGAAAGAGAAAAGATCGTAAAAACTATAAGCATTCTCGTTTGTCTTAAGCTACGGTGGGGAGGAAGGGGAGGTGGGAAGGGGAGAGGGAGGAGGGGGGCAGGTGAGGCAGACAGGTAAGCCACACACCTGAGCCCCCCTCCATCCCTTCCTCTCCCCTTCCCTCCTTCCCTGAGACCCCCAAACACGTGACTCTCTCCTGTGACTCACGGTGACCAGAGGCAAAGGTGTCATAAGTAATAATAATAGTAATAATAATGATAGTAATAATAATAATAATGATAATAATAATAATGATAATAATAACAATACTACTACTGTTACTCCTCAGCAAGAAAAGTATTAAGAAATGAAAACTAAAATTTATCTTAACTTTCGCTCGAGAAAAATGCAAACGAGAGATTTCGCGGCTATTTTCGTCTTGCGCTTTGCCGGTGCTGCGTGACTGACCTAACGTGACCTGACCCGCAGCCATTAGGGGTCGAACGTGAGTCACGACAACAAGAGTCACGTGTCATCGCCTCGCAGTCACAAACGCTACTGACTGTCTGACTGAGATTGACTGACTGACTGATAGACTGACTGACTGATTGACTGACTGATAGACTGACTGACTGACTGACTGACTGACTAACTGATTGACTGACTGATATACTGACTGATAGACTGACTGACTGACTGACTGGCTGACTGACTGGCTGACATTTTGTGCATAAAGTTTAGCTGCAAAAAACAAACTTCCGGGTTGAGAGTTCAACAGAGAATTGGGTTAGCGTTTTTCTTTTTCTTTTTTTATTTCTTTTATTTCTTTTTTATTTCTGTGAGCCTGAGCGATTGTGACTGCGAGGCTGTTCTCTTACTATTACATATACGTACACACACTAGCAAACTCACACACACACACACACAATGTACGCTCTCTCTCTCTCTCTCTCCCACACATACACTCAATCACTTTCTTTCTCTATCTCTATCTATCTAAATCTATCTATCTATCTATCTATCTATCTCTCTCTCTCTCTCTCACACACACACACACACACACACACACACACACACACACACACACACACACACATGCACAGGTGTGAGAGGTGCGCTGTGACACACGGGCGCGAGAGACGATGTGCCGAGCAGGTGACAAAAATAATTAACTCTAAGGTGATTGAACTGAAGACTCGAAGAGAACACGACGAGGGGCTGGCGGCGGGCGGGCGGGGCAGAGAGGAAGAAAAAGTCTGCGGTAAACTTTCATCTCGTCTTATTTACAGCACGTGTTTTGAGGATATATCGGCAACTCAGATTTGTTTTCCTTGTAAGACCGATAAATTTGTATAGTGTGACTTGGTTCAGAACACAGAGGAAGAAAAATCTGCGGTAATCACTGATCTCGTTTAATTTTCAACAAGTGTTTTGAGGATATTTCGGCAACTTAGATTTGTTTTCCTTGTAAGATCGAGAAATTTGTATAGATTGACTTACTTCAGCTGCAAGAAACATGAAGCGGCTTAAGTAAGTCTGCGGTAGTTATTAATCGCATTTCGTTTACCATATATATGTTTTTCAAAGACATATCAGTAACCTAGAATTTGTTTTTGTTTTGACTGATAGTTTGAATAGCGTGACTTGCCTCTGTTTCGGTGCCGTGTCATCCTATAAAGCTGAGGCAAAGGATTAAGTTGTGATATTTTTATCCGAAGACATTTAATCTAGTTAAGCAAAATGGGTATTGGGCATCAAGAAATTAGTGACTGATGAAGACCTTTTTGGCATTTTCTTCGTTATCACGTATTGTAACACACAACTGAGAAAATTTAATGAACGACGTAATGCTAGACAATGAATAACTCATATGTCAAATAATGATGACAATTTTCTTGGTTAACTCGTCATATAACACAAATATTAGCTTTTCTAGTGGACAAAATATTGCTGGCAAAGGGAATATAGGAAAAAAATCATCTATTTATATCGCTTTTCTTAACTTCCGCGTAACTCGTAATTTGTCGTCCCGTGAAGAGCAAGGAAAAAATCTTTTTACCGTCATCAACAACAGACGCGGCCATCATTATCCGTTGTCCCACGACGCAATTGTTTTACGTGATGATTGTTAAAAAGAGAAAACAGCAGATCTTTTTGTATGGCCTTAATGATTTTAACATGTTTGTGAGTGAGCACACATTAGCTGCCCCGCAAAAAGACGGCAAGATCACCATCATCATCAGCAGCAGCAGCACCAGCGGCCATTACCACCCTCTGTAAACTGGAGTGAATATCTTGGTCGTCCTCGCCTCGCCCCGCGCCGCGTATCGGCAGCCAGGCCGCCGCCGTGTTCTCGCGAGGCTCTAAGTGCGTCCTCTACGCCAAAAAGTCAAAACAAGAGTAAAAGCGCTACAAGCGATGATTGACTCCCTCGTCAAAGTGATCCGACCCGCAGCTGGCGGGGAGGAAAACACCCGAGGCGGAGAAGTGAGGTAAAGCAGGTCTGAGAGTGTGAGGAGCGGCAGGGAGGGAGGGAGGGAGGGAGGCCCGCAGTGATCAGGAGACCAAGACAACAGGTGAGACAGAGACAGGGAGGGAGAGGCAGGGAAGGACGGAGAAAGGGGAGAAAAAAACGCTTACAATCACCTGCAACAAAATCACCTAAAGTTGTAGTAAAAAATGTGGTTCTAGCGTGACTATGAAGAATGTTCTGGGTACCAAAAGTCTTGGCTCAAAAAGCACGGCATGAGGAGACTCGAGCGATGAGTTATGGGGGGGGGGCGCAGCGTCCCCAGGGCGGCGCGCGCCACCTCACTATGTACAGCGAGCCGCGAGGCCCGGCACGGGACACAAGAGTACGTAAGGTAGGAAGGAGAGGAAGATACAGGAGTGTTTACCTTTTAACTGCCCTATGGTATTGAATAAAGAGTTTGAGAGTCTGGCCAAGCCACTCCTGGTGGTGCCTGAGCCAGGGCCACAGGGGGGGGGGAGGGGGAGAGAAAATGACACTCTTATTTATCTTGCGACAACAAGAGGTTAAGACCTTAAGTTACGGACCCTGTCTGATTAAGGCGGCAGAGGCCGAGCTACTCAGTGACTGACTAACAAGACACAAGGGTTATCTGTGACACAAGAATCATCATCATCATCATCATGTTCATCATCATCATCATATCAGCATGACAACTTAAGGTAAGCAAAGCTGTGTTACGTGAGAGCAGCAGCATCAGCATCAGCATAACGCAGCAGCAACAGCAGCAGCAGCGGCAGCAGCAGCAGCAGCGGCAGCAGCGGCAGCAGTGCGGTGGCGTGTGCCTCATGCCGCGCCAGAGTGGCGGGGCGGCGCACACGCCTCACCCACGCCCCCGCGGCTGCCGAGCTGCACACTCACCTATGGCGGGGATGGGGGCGTGCGGCCCCCCCTGCTGGCCCTGCGCCGGCCCCCCGTAGCCGTCGCCCACGCCGTCCTCGTGCTCCAGGATGGTCTGCTCAGGGTCGCCCCGCACGCGGCCCAGCAGCCGGTCCCGCAGGCTGCCCTGGCTGTGCTGGGCCCCGCGCTGCCCCGGACCGTGGTGGGGCCCCGCGGGGTGCTGCCCCGGCTTGTGGCCGTCGGCGTGCATGTCCTGCGGGAGGAGACGCTGTGTCACTGCGGCCCGCTCGAGGCGCCGCGCCGCCCGGCACTGGCCGCGGACACCTGTCTGCCGCCTGCCTGTGTCCTGCCGCCCGAGCCCGCTCCTTCGGTCTACCTCTACTCCGCCCCGCCCCGCCCCGTCCCGCCCCGCCCCACCCGCCTCCCAATATTGATCTACGGCCCTTGTACAGCCGGCCATGAGGCAGCCTCCAGCCCCACGCCCACGCCGCCGCCCGCGGGTCACCCCTGATCTAAATCGATCCTTGGTGACCTGTCGGACACACGCGGCGGCGTCCAGGTGTGTGCAGGCGACCCTCAGGGGGGCGGCGCGGCCGTCACGGCTCGGCGGGAGGCAGGAAGCAGGCAGCAGGAAGGCAGGAGGCAGGCAGGAAGGCAGGTCACGCGCGGGAGACAATGCTCGGCGAAACACACTATTACGTAAGTGCCCCAACCCGACAAACTCAAAATAACCTCCATTTTCTACGCGGCCGCAACCATAACCTCCATTTTCCGCGATGCCGCCGCCACAGAGCACCGCCGCCACCACGCCAGACTGACGGAGACGTGAGAAGAGGAGGAAAAGAGGAGGAAGATCAGGAACACAGCCACAGAGGTAAAACAGTAGAAGAGGCGACGGTAAGAGCGTAGGAAGAGAAAGAGGAGGAGAAAAAGAGAATAGGAGGAGAAAGAAAAGGAAGAGGAATAGAGAGAAAAGGAAAAAAGAGGAGCGACACCAGGAACACAGCGATAGAGGTAAAGACAGTAGAAGAAAAAAAAAGAAGCAGTATAAAACGAGAATGGGAATGAGGGAGAAGAGAAATTGACAGTAAAAGTGTAAGAACATATCCCATGGCGGCGGCGGCGGCGGTGGCGGCGTAGCGGAGGACCGGGGCTGCACTTTACCTCGTCTGTCAGGTCCGTCTCGCTCTCCTCGGCAATATCGGAGAGCTCTGAGGGCCTGTCAAGGTCTGAGGTGAGCAAGTCTTCGTCCTGCTCCTGCTGGTGGCGGCGAGGGAGGGAGGGAAGCGGGGATGCCATCAAGCCGTGCAAAATAAAAAGAAAAAATACAACAAACTTAAAAACAAATGGCAGCAACAAAAACAACAACAACACAACGTAAAGGGAATGAATGAATGCAGCGGAACTTAAACAGAAAAACAACAGCACACGTTAGGTAGATACAATACACTTTAAAACAACAACAACAGCTGCATAACTTTACATACAGTAGCACAAACAAACAGACAATCAAACAGTAGACCATAACGAAATAAAAAAAGGATGAGATAGAGAAAACAGAAGAATAGAGCAATAAACAGAGAAAAGGAAACACAATATAATACGTGGATGTGATAAATAGCAAGAAGAGGAAGAGAAGAGGAAAAGATAAAAAGAAAACGGAGGAGGAGGAAGTTGGGAAGGAAAGACCAATATAAAAACAAAAGAACAGAGCAAGATACAGACAAAAGGAAATACAATAGAAGACGTGGGTGTGATAAATAGCTAGAATAGGAAGAGAGAAGAGGGAAAGATAAAAAGAAAACGGAGGAGGAGGAAGTTGGGATGGAAAGACTAATATAAAAACAAAAGAACAGAGCAAGATACAGACAAAAGGAAACACAATATAATACGTGGATGTGATAAATAGCTAGAAAAGGAAGGGAAGAGGAAAAGATAAAAAGAAAACGGAGGAGGAGGAAGTTGGGATGGAAAGACTAATATAAAAACAAAAGAACAGAGCAAGATAAAGAGGAAAGGTAACAAAATATAATACGTGGGTGTGATAAATAGTCAGAAGAGAAAGACAGAAGAGGGAAAGATAAAAAGAAAACGGAGGAGGAAGTTGGGAAGGAAAGACTAATATAAAAACAAAAGAACAGAGCAAGATACAATATAAGAAGTGGGTGTCATAAATACCCAGAAGAGAAAGAGAGAGAAGGAAGAGCAAAAAGAAAACGGGAAGAAGAGACGAGGACAGAAGAGGAAGGCAAGAACAAACAATAACGAAAGTAAGAAGACGAAGAAGAAGAAGAGGAAGAAGAAGGGGAAGAAGAGAAAGAAGAAGACCAGGAACACAGTGACAGAGGCAAGGACACTGGAAAGGGCTGGAAAGGGGAGACTAATATAAAAACAAACATTTTACAACACATCACAAAACAGCAAAATAACATTAAAAATCAGCATCACACAACACAAGGTCAGCATGCCAAGTATAATAAATCAATGCTTTCTAAAATAGCATAAATTAGAGCATTTTCAAGGGCAATTTACTGCAATGAGGGGATACTTATATGTCCGCTGCAAAAAGATGAACAAAAACACACTAACACACTAACTGTTAAAGAGAATCGAGGGAAACTATTAAAAATATAACTAGACATGAAAATCTGTTAAAATCTGTTGCAATAAAGTTGGAAAAAGATGCATCAACAGGAAGGCCAGCACAGTAACAAGCCGTGTGCAGTTTTAAATCACTTTGAGGAATTTAATCTCAGCAATGAAACACGTGCAACACTCCGCTGTCATGCAAATGTTCCTCACACGAAACACAGCGAGGAAATATAACAGAATCTGAAAATGTCAAAAAAATGAGGAGAAAAATGTGCGGACCCTTGAAAAAAATGACGAAAAATGAAGGAAACAAACGGAAAATTTAGGAATATATTAGAGATAAAAAAGAGTAATTAGAAGTGTCAAGAAAAGAGATCTTCATATATAAAAAATAATAATAATAAAAAAAATAAGTCCATAACAAACCTATCATGTAAAATAAAGGATGATTCTTCTATTTTGATTAATAAAGACTAATAAAGATAACAGTAAGAATGATACAAGAACAAATAATAATAAAAAAATAATAATGATAATCAGACAAACAAAACCAAAAGAAAAAAAAGCAACACACAAATCACAAACGCTTCAGATAAAAAAAAAAAAAAGCAAAAACAGGTCAGGTGAGAGGTCAAGCAATTAACAAGTGAAGTCAGGTCAGGTCTGGTCACGAACCTTGCCCCGACCGCGCCCCCGGGAGAAGTGCGTCGGAATCTGGCTGGGCACCGAATCACCCGACACGCTGTCCCGACTTTTGGTGCGGACCGTGACCTGCTTGGGCTCGAACCCGGGGATCTTGGTCAGGTCGATGAGGGCGTGGTCACCTGTTGGGGGGAGGGGTTGGGGAATGGAGAGGGAGGAGGAGGTAGGAGAGGAGGAGAGAGAGGATATGTTAATGAGTATATATGACTTAGTATTGATAGATTTTTTTCTCTCTCTATCTATTTCATATTTATCTATCATCAACCTATATATACATCTTCATAAATCAATCCCAGACCAACCCCAATCAACCCTATCACAACCTAACCTCATAACCCCACCCAGAACCTCACCACATCAACCCCAACACAACCTATCCTCATAACCCCATCTAGCACCTCACCACCTCAACCCAACCTCAACCCTAACACAGCCTAACCTCATAACCCCATCCCAACTTGACCAAGCCAACTCCACTTCAAGCCTAAGCAACCCCACTAATCCCTAACCTAATATCGTCACCAGATCAACCCTTCCTCAACCCAACTTCTACCCCAGACAAACCTCCCTCAACCCTAACTCAACCTTACCTCATAACCCAACATCAACCCCAATCAACCCCGAACCCAAGCTTACCTGTCGGGCTTTCAACCTCCGTCACCTTCTTCCCGTCCGCGTAGACAGCGTAGCCCGTGACCGGTGCCCCGTTAGAAGTTCCGCCCGTGCTGTTGATGGTCACGGGCAGCCAGGTCACCAGTAGGGAGCCGTCCTGGGGGCCCGCCTCGACTTGCACGTCCACTGGGGGATCCGGGAGTCCTAGGGGGGAAGGGGGGAGGAAGGGGACGATGGGTAAGTGTGGGAGGAAGGGAACGGGAAGGGAAGAGGTTGCGGTAGTGAAGGGAAGGGACGGAAGGGGAATTTGATTGGGGGATTGGCTAGCTTTCTTTAGGGGGGCCATTTTTTTTGGGGGGGGGGGGGGGGAGTACCTACTGCTGGCTATTGTATTTACGTGTTTTGTTTTTGTTTGTTTTTCGTTCTCCTCTTCCTCCTAATTTTCTTCTCTTTTTTTATCTTTTTTGTGGTCTTTGGTTATTTTTTTTTGTATCTATTTCTATCTATTCTATTTATGTGTTCTATTTTAATTTGTTTTTTTGTTCTCCTTTTCCTCCACTTCTTTCTATTTTTATCTTTCTTTCTTTGTTTCTCTCTTCATACTTTCCTTTTTTTCAGTATTTTCTTTGTTTATCTTTCTCCTCTTCCTTTTTTACTATCTCGTTTCCTCATTTCTCTCCCCTCTCCGGCCTGTCTTTCTTTTCAGCTCCTTTAATTTTCTTCTTTACCTTCTTTTCTCTTTCCCTCTCGAATCCTGATAATTTCCTCTAGACAATAATTTTTCTATCTTTCTTTCTTTTCCTCTTCCTCCCCGTTTCCTCATTAATGGAGAAATGAGGAAACGGAGGAGGAGGAGGAAGAGGAAGAGGAAAACAAATGGAGGAAGAGGAGGATATGTACTTTTCTGCTACTCCTACTTGTGAAATAAAATAAATAAAACTCTAATCTGGCGCTTCTCCTTCGCTTTATCTACCTCCCTCTCTCTCTCTTTCCCTCTGTCTATCCATTAATCCGGCCTCGACGCACTTCACAGCTACACAAGAGAGAGCCGAGAAGAGACCAAGGCAGGAGGTATCACTACATTACCTGGCCTTACCTATTGCTCTATCTACCATTATCTATCGCTCTACTCTGGCACCAACGCATTAGGAAGCAGGTAACAGGAATAAGGAGAGCAAGTTAGTGAGACGGTATTATGACTCTACCCGGCACTTATCCATCGCTCTGTCTACCGCCCTTTACTCTGGCATCAACGCACTAGGAAACTACACAGCCGGGAGAGTTAACAAGGGAAACAAGTTAACGGTAAGGGAAGCGAGTTAATGGACGGGATAAAAAATTAGGAGAAGTAAAAGTGTATGTCCTTAGGGCATACGGCCCTGAGGAGGCGGTGGCTGAGTGGTCAGAGTGCCGCCGCCGCGTCCAGGAGGACGCGGGTTTGGGTCTCACACGCCGCCACAGCTGAGATTTTGGTCACCGCCGAATGGCCACAGACTACCCACGTGCTGTCCCGAAGACCACCTGTCAACCCGGACTCTGGATTCTCTCTCTCAGGAGAGGATCAAAGATGAGATCCGGGGGGCTGCATGAGCCAAGCAGGATGGCGCCACTATAAACACTTGCCTGCGCCACAACGGGCTGGGCCGACCATCAGGCCCCACCAAGAAAGCCTGCTCCACCCATAGGTAGAAACATAAAAAAAACGAAAAACAAAACAAAAAAAACGATATTACTTTTGTTTTCTTCTCCGCGTGACGCAGCAGGCAAGGCCCAGGTGAGCGTCGGCCAGGCGGGTAAGTGCGCGGCGTTAATTAGTCATAAGGGAAAGGTAACGGTTATTCTCGTGGCTGTTTTCGTGGCGGCGGGAGAGTCTTGCGAGAGCCAGAGTTCAAGGCGACAAAAAAACGTGGAATGCTGAAGAAATGGAACTATTACAGTCATTATTATATATAAGGTAAAAAAAAAAAGATTCTACCGTACTAAAGAGAAAAACAACACGTAAAAAAAAAAGACGAGATCGCCATTATAAAAAAACCCCGCTCAAATCTCAAACAAATCCAGTCGTTTTATGGACCTTTTCATTATATCTCTGTTCCTCTCGCTCTACCTCTATGTTAAATTGCAGCTCTGAGTTGGTTTGGACAGTAAAAATCACATATAACTAGTCAATCTAACATTCTCTCTCGTGTCTTGGCAAAAATCTAAATTCTGGCAGCTATGAAATTCTTAAGGGATGGACAGAAGGGAAAGGGGAGACTAATATATCTTCTGAAAGATGGGGAGTAGGGGTGAGAAAAGGGGGGAGTGGGGTGACAGTATTAACACCCGAACACTTACACGACACAAGACTAAGGGGAGGGGAGTTAGGGGCAGAGAGAAAAAGGGGAAAAATGGGGAGAAGGGGTGGCATGCAGTGCTGGGGAGAAAGAGGGGTGCTAACTGTACTGGGGTGTGTGTGGGGTGAACATCCGGATGCTGGGGGGTGAAGGGGAGTGTTGGGGTGCGATGGGGAGGGAAGGGATGTGAAGGGGAAGTGTGGAGAGTGTGCTGTAGGGGGAGGGGCGTTAGGGGTGCAAGGGATGCGTGAGCTGGTGGTGGTGGTGTGTGTGTGTGTGTGTGTGTGTAATTCACTACGGCCTGATCACGAGCTGGACTCGTCATCGCCAGCAAGTACCCTCCCGATTGGAGCATGGCTCATCATTGTCGATCTCTGGGTTCTACTGGGACCTCACACACCACACACCCCATCCCCCTTGCTCAAGGGGGGACAGTAACCGCTCCTTGACAGCGGAAAAATCCCGGCCTGAGCGGGGCTCCAACCTCCGTCTCCCAGGCCGCGAAGCCTGGCAGCGTAGAGCTTTGACTGACTGAGCCATCGGAGCGGTGTGTGTGCGTGTGCGTGTGCGTGTGTGTATGATAGAAGTAATAGTAGTAGTAATTGTTGTAATGGTGGGGTGGAGAAGTCGTGGTGGTGGAGACAGGAGCAATGGTAGTAGTAGATGTAGAAGTAGTAGTAGTAGTAGTACTCATTTGTCACTGTCGTTGTAGAAGTCAATATACTGATACTTGCAATGACACAATTGATAGAAATAGTCATCTGAGAAGAAAAAAAAAAGCAGTGGCAGTGATAAGTAGTATTAGTGGTAGTGATGGTGGTGGCAGGAGTAATAGTAGTAGTAGTAGTGGTAGTATCAGTGGTAGCGGCTTAGGGTGTGGCGGTGCTCAGCCTACACATCTAGGGTGCTCAGAGCCTAGCCTCGACACATGCCAGTGAGTGCAGTGCTTAAACGTCACCAGTTCGTTGTCTTTTTACCTTTGGGGTCTGCGTTAGTCGTGGCGGAGAGAGAATGACAGGTTAGCAGGGCTTGGAGACACACACACACACACACACACACACACACACACACACACACACACACACACACATAAAGTAGAAAACTCACACGGAAAAAATTATATACACACACACACACACACACACACACACACACACACACACACACACACACACACACACACACACACACACAGGTAGAAAACTCACACAAAAAAAATTACACACACACACACACACACACACACACACACACACACACACACACACACACACACACACACACACACACACACACACACACACACACACACACACACACACACACACACACACACACACACACACACACACACACACACACACACACACACACACACACACACACACATACAGCTACGTATATACACACTAACACACACATTCATGGTTGGACTAAATCTGTTTAATATAGTATTCAACTGTCCATGTCTATTGTAGCAGTGAATTTACGTAGCAGTAGCAGTGATAGTAGCTAGAGTAGTAGTAGTAGTAGTAGTAGTAGTAGTAGTAGTAGTAGTAGTAGTAGTAGAAGAGTAAGGTAGAGGAGAGTAGAGGAGAGGAGAGTATAGAAGAGTAGAGAAGAGCAGTAGAAGTAGTAGTAGTAGTAGTAGTAGTAGTAGTAGTAGCAGTATGCTAATTACAGAAGTATTACTAGTAGTGGTAATAGCGTACTAGTAGATGGTGATCCTTCTGTTACTAGTCACTATGTACAGTCTTAAGTTAATAATAGTTGAGTTACACCTTCACCTAAGGCTAATTAACTCCTCCAGGTGAGATCATTAGAGGTAAACATCACCTGGTCATAGTCCTCACTCTACTACCTTCATAAACATCACATATATAATAAAAAAACACACAAAACAAAGTAACACTAACAACTCTTTAACATCACTGGACCAGATGGTGAAAAAAGAAAAACAAAAATACATAAATCTTTGCCATGTACACATACTCTAGAGAGGCGTGTGCGTGTGTGTACGTGCAGAGGTATACACGGAAACATACACGGTGACGCACGTGGCTCATTATCAACAGGTAAAGGTGGTAATGGTGGTGATGGTGGTGGTGATGATGGTGGTGATGGTGAAGGAGGTTGGGGAAGGAATAGGGAGAGGAGAGAGGAGGAAGGGAAGGAGAGGGAAGGGAAGGGAGGAGAGAATGGGACAGGAGAGGAAGGGAGGGAAAGGAGAGAGGAGGAAGGGAGGGAAACGAGAGAGGAGGGAGGGAGGGAGGGGAAGGGAAGAGGAGGAAAGGAAGAGGAGAGGGAAGGAAGGGAGGAAGGGAGAGGAGAGGAATGAAGAGGAGGGGAGAGGAGAGAGAAGACAGGGGAGGGGAGAGGAGGCATCTAAACACCTCATAAATACCTATACATATTACCTAACAAACTCACACAGGTAAATAACACACCTACACCTTAATTAACACAGATCCTACACCTCATCTGAATTAAAAAAATCTACAGGTATGACAAGCCTTCGAACACATTTAATAACTAACTAAAAAATCCATAACGTTTATCTATATGCCAGCTAAGTCACATTGGTGGCCTCATAAAACTCTAGGGATCTGCCAAGCCACTTTTCACTTACTCTCAGAATGACCTATAGCAGCATCTTCCCTTTGTCCTTTTCCTCCTCTCCTTTCCTTTCCTAACCAACTAACAAATCCCACCTGTCTCTATACGCTAAGCTGGACACATTCGAGACCTCATGAAACTCTAGGGATCTGCCAAGCCGCTTATCACTTACTCCTAGAATGACCTATAGCAACATCTTCCCACTGTCCTTTTCCTCCTCTCCTTTCCTTTACTAACTAACTAACAAATCTCATCTGTCTCTATATGCTAAGTAGGACACGTTAGGGACCTCATTAACTCTAAGGATCCGTCAAGCCGATGTTTTCCTCTCCTTTCCTTTACTAACTAACTAACAAATCTCATCTGTCTCTATATGCTAAGTAGGACACGTTAGGGACCTCATTAACTCTAAGGATCCGTCAAGCCGATGTTTACTTACTCCCAAAATGACCTAAAGTACATAGCATTCTCCCCCTGTTCTCCTTTTCTTTTCCCATTATTCTCCTCTACTTTCCCCTTGGACACTCCCCTTAAAAGACACAGCGGGGCCCTACAAAGACCCCTCCCGCTAATGATGCAACCTTTATCCTTACCAGGGGAAGGATTGGGAGGAGGAACAGAAGAAGGGGATGGAGGAGAGAGACAAAGGGGCAGGTAGGGATCACAAGGGGCTCAGGGCAAGGTAAATGGAGGTGATATAAGGACGGGTGTTAGACGTGGATGATCGGAAAGGATGAAGGAGCAGGTGACATTCAGGTAAGCGATTTGGGTTTCCTTTAGTGGTGTTGAAGACGGTTTTTATTCCATGGGTCTGTAGAGTATCTGTGGTCTTTAAGGTATGGATGAGTTTGGGGTTTACAAAGGGGTTTAATCCGTCTGTAAGGGTGTGTTAGAGGTTTCGTACACACTGACTGACGAGGAGGTTTCTAGACTAGGAAGGTTCTCTACGCTCGAAACCATCCATGAAGGGGTTTATAGAGTAGTGAAGGGAGGATCCTTGACCACGTAAGACGAAGGGAAAGGGAATCTAGTAGTCAAGGGAAGGGTTCTAAGACCATTTAAGGGGTTCGAAGGGGGGTTGTGGGGTTTCTACTAAGGGTGGAGGTGGTTTTCTAAAAGGGGGAGGGATCTGACTTGCATATTTACCTCTCCAACCTTGGCAGGGCATGGAACACAGAGAGGGAGAGTCACCATAGGGCACCTCGGACAACTGACACGCGTCCTCCTCCTCCCATACCCTGCTAGCTACTGACCCATCCACCCTCGTGCTCAGCCGATTATACTGAGTCCCTGGAGTATGACGTCACTTATTTACATCTTCTGTCATAGAAAACGTGGGTAGAAAACGAAGAGGACGACGACAAACAGGAACGAGAAGGGAAAACACGGAAAACTAATAAGGAAAGGAAGGATGGAGAAGGAGAGGAAGGAGGAGGAAGAGGAGAGGAGGAGAGGGACGAAGGGCAGGGAGGACACACACACACACACATCGCATTGCTCACATCTCAAAAATAAAAACGAAAGAAAAGGTTTTAATAGTGTTTGGGTTAAGGGTCAGGGCGGGTTAGTGAAGGGAAAGGAAGGGAAGGGAAAGGAAGGAAGGGAAAGGGAGAAGAGGTTGAAGGAAAAAGAATTAGGTGGAAAGCATAAAAAAGTAGAGGAAAGAAACAAAATGAAAGATAGATAGATAGATAGATAACAGATAGGTAAATAGAGAAAAAAAAGTAATAGATACGTTGGGAGAAAAGAGGAAAATATAAAAAAACCGTATAAAAAATAGAAGGAAAGAAAGAAAGAAAGAAAGGAGAGGAGGCAAAAATACGTCATAGATAAAAACGAAGAAAATGGAAAAATGAAATAAAGAGGGAAGGAAAAAACAAGACTAGGGAAGAAAAAAGTAAGCCATGGAAAGGGTACATCACACGACGGGCGGTCTGGGAGCACACACACACACACACACACACACACACACGTAAACAAACAAACAAACTAACTAACAAAAAACGGGAAAAAGAACGAAGGAAAGAAAAACACATATAAAGAAAAAAAAACAGTAAAAAACATCTAAGTCACCCTCGATACCAAACACAAAACGAAAACACACAAAAAGGGCGAAAAAACACTGAAAAAACATCTGCGTGAGCTTCGACTGATCACAGAAAACGGAGGTTGAGGGGGAAACTATAGCCGGGAGCGAGGGACAACGTGGAGGTGGTGGTGGTGGAGGTGGTACTAGTGGGCGTGGGCTTAAGGTGGGCTTGGCGTGGGCGTGGGCGTGGGCGTGGGCGTTTAAGAAGGGTATTAAGAGGAGGAGAAACGCGAGTCAACTGATAACATAAGCGGCCTCTTTAGCAAGCATTGAGGCAGCGTGGCGGAGTGACAGACATGGGCCGCCACTTCGAACACTGGATGAGCTGGGTGAGGGGCGGGTGATGGGGGGCGAGAGGTGGTGGGTTAAGGCTGCTGCTGCTGGTGATGCTGGCTGCTGTTACTGCTGTTCCTGACCCATCCCTGCCCCTTCATACACACACCCTTAACCTCAGCCAATCATTTAAGTCTCCCCTTCCCTTTTCTCTTCCCACTTAACGAAGAAGAAATTTGAAACCCTTCTTCTATGATTCTCTTTTGCTTGTTATTTTTTTCCGACTGAGGTTAGTTAGGGTGTGGTTATGGAGGGGGGAGAAGGGGGAGGGGGTGCGTGCGTTAGTATGTGTGTGAGGATGAGAGAGAGAGAGAGAGAGAGAGAGAGAGAGAGAGAGAGAGAGAGAGAGAGAGAGAGAGAGAGAGAGAGAGAGAGAGAGAGAGAGAGAGAGAGAGAGAGAGAGAGAGAGAGAGAGAGAATTAAACACAAAAAGAAAAGAAGACAAAATCGAAAGAAACAGACAGAGAAAGTAAGGAACAGAGATAAGCAAAGAAGGATGGATAAAGACGTGAATTGAAAGAGACAAACAGAAATGGATAAGAGGAACAGAGGCAGAAATACAAAGAAAGAGGGATAGAGAGGGAGGTACAGAGTTGGATATGTTGAAAAAAGCAACAAAGAGATGGATTGCGAGAGAGAGGTAGACAAAGTGAAGGAAGAGAGAAACACATAAGGAAAGAAAGCCCAGAGAGAGACAAAAGAAACGAGAGAGGTGGAGAAGGGAGAGAGGGTTACAGGGAGAGGGAGGAACAGAGTTGGAGATGGAGAAAAAAGCAACAAAGAAATGGATTGCGAAAGAAAGATACAGACAAAGTGAAGGAAGAGAGAAATACAAACAGAAAGAAAGATCAGAGAGAGACAAAAGAAATGAGAGAGGGTTACAGGGAGACAGGAAAACACGGAGAGGGAGGTACAGAGTTGGAGATGGAGACAAAGCAACATGAAGAAGTGAAGTCGTACTCACCAGCCTGCGCCACGGCCTCTAACAGTGTGTGATAGTATGGATTAGAACGACATGAAGAGGTCAACCGAGGAGACAGAAAAAAAAAAAAAAAATGCGGAAAGAAAAATATTGCAGGTCATCAACAAACAAAAGTGATCACGTGTGCAACAGAGAAATTAATTAGACCTCGAAAGTGAAGTCCATTGATGAAGAAAAAATAAATAAGGTAGTGAAAAAATATATAGAGAGGTATTAATAATGCTACTTGATAATGGTAATACTAGTAATGGCAATAGAAATGTGTGTTGATTGATGGTGAGAGAGATAACACCAATATAATTATACATATCTACTGCTACAATAATAAAGATAATAAGAATGATAACAGTAATGATAACAATGGCAAACACGCACACTTCACCAGGTAACACTTCCTTTCTTCATCCCTTAATTAGTTAGATTCGCTTCGCCCAGGTGAGTCGTGAGTTTTATTTGTTTTATTAGATTTTTTTATTTTTTTTTATATATTTTTTCTCCTATTCAGTAAAAAAGTTTGAAAAAATGGAAGCGATTTTATTTGGAAATGATTTTGTTTCGTATTATTTTACTTGTCATTTAAATTTTTCTTGTTCCTGTTTTTCTTCATTTTCATCTAACATGACTTTTACGGATTTCTCTCTCTCTCTCTCACCAGACAACACACAACAACAACAACAAAATAAATCCTAAATACACGACGTTTTCTTAAATTTCTTCCTAAAAAAACATCAATATCCCTAAAAAAATTACCTAATGTTTTAAGATCCTCAAATTTGACTTACTGTTTTTTTAACCAATTAACACGACTCACGAGGTCCTTAAAGTCTCTCTCTCTCTCTCTCTCTCTCTCTCTCTCTCATCCTCGCCACATATATAAAGGGTTTCAGACACTCACCCTTTGGCAGTGTTCGGAACTCGATGGTCGTGGACAGACGTTCCTGGCCTCGGGAAGTCTTGCCATCGAACTGCGGCGCCCGGAGGTTCTTGGCGCGAATGGTGACTCTGTAGGTGGTGTTGGGGGACAGACCTGGCAGGGGAGGGAGAGAGGGAGGAGGGTTAGATGGTGCTTGCCCTGAGCCTGACCAAAGCAGAAATTAGAGAGAAAGATAAGTGAAAAGTATTAGTTGGAGATATAAAAGGGGAAAATAAAAGAAACCAAATGATAGAGATAGATAGATACAGATATATATACAACAGATAGATATATAGAGAAAATGTCAAAGATACGTCGGGAAAAAGAGAAAAAAGTTCGAAAAAGGAAAAAACATAAAAATATATAAGGAAAGAAAGAGAGAATGAAAGGAGGAGGAGGAGATAGCACTTAATTTGTTTATTTGTTTCTACTTTTTTTTTCCATTGAGCTGCTTCCGTTGTTGTACAAGGAAGAACAAACCTAATGCAGCCCAACCCAACCTAACTTAACTATACCTAACCCAACCCAACTCACCCCAACCCAACCCAACCCAACCTAACCCAAATCACCCTAACCCAAACTCACCCAACCCCCCCCATCTTCCCCTCCACTCACCGGTAATCGTGTGGCGGTAGACGCCCGGCTTGACGGTGCGCACCTCCACGTTGTTGACGCAGACGGTGTGCTGGAAGTTTGAGTTTGAGGGCAGCCAGGAGATGACGGCCGAGGTGGAGGTGATGGAGGTGGCCTTGACGCTCGTGGGGCCCAGCGGCGCCTCCTTGCCAATGACCATGGTGCAGGCGGCGTCCCTCGAGGTGCGGCGGTTGGGCGTGACGGAGCGAACGCTGATCCGGTGAAGCTGGGGAGGCGGAGGGAAGGTTAGGAGGGGAAACGGAGGGAGGGATAGAAGAAGAGGTGGAAGGAAGGTAAGGAGAGGAAATGGAGGACAGAACAGAAGAAGAGAAGGGGGTGAAGGTGTGGAGGAAAAGGGAAGGTTAGGGCAGAAAATGGAAGAAGAAACAGACGAAGAAGAAAGGTGGGTGAAGCTGTTCTCCGTGGGGCATTTGACAAGAGTAAAAACAAGGGACAAACACACACTTCTCTCTCTCAAACCCCCTCCCCACTACACCCCCCTCACACACACACACGCACGCACAATCTAACCTCACCACTCACATCACTCACCCATTTCTCATTATCTCTCTCCCTCTTCCACAATCACCCACACACCCACACCCACACTCAGATACCTCTCCTCTCCCCTACACTCTGTCCCCGCACACCCACACCCACCTTGGTCGAGTCTACGCCCTCCACCAGCGCGCGCGTCCTCTCTGTGGCCCGCACGGTTGTCTTGAGGAGGCCGTTGACGTAGACATGGTAGGAGTCGATGGAGCCCGGCGCGGCGTCGGGCGGGGGGTTCCAGCCGATGAGAATGCTCTTGTTAAGCTGTCGTTCGAGGGTGAGCTGGACCGGCGGAGGGACTAGCACCGAGAAGAAGAGGTCTAGTTAAGAGAAGGGCAATGTCACTACGTGGAGCTCCATGCATGGTAAGCGGGCAGCAGACACAGAGGCGGCAGTAGCGACAGCGGTAACAGCAGGCACGGCAGCAGTATAGTAGTAATGGTACGATCAAAAGTAGTAGTAGTAGTAATATACAGTCATGTCCATACAGAGCCAAGTATCAAGACAGCTCGTGGTAAGTATAGTAAGGCTAGCGGGATCTCAAAAACAGGGCACTGGCTGACTGTTTATGTATGTAGCTTGTCTAGCGCTTAGCAGTCAGGAGGAGTAGGAGGAAGAAGAAGAAGAAGGAGATGAGGAGTGTAGAGAAAAAGGGTATGGAAGATTAGGTGAAGAAAAGGAAGGAAGGAAAGAGGAGTGATGGGGGAGAAAGAGAAAGAACAGAGAGAAAATTAAAAAAAAAAGAAAAGAAGCTGGTGAGATAAATGGAGAAGGAAAAGAGGGGAAAAAAACGAGAGAACAAGAATAAAAAAGATGAGGAGAAGGTGGATAAAGAAGACAGAGAGAAAAGAAAAAAGAAATGGAATAGATGAAATTAATACAGAAGGAATATAAATAGAGAAGAAAAGAAGAACAGGATAAAAGGACAAGACAGATGATAGAAAACGGAGTAGTGACAGAGGTATAAGAAGAAGGGTGGACTAAGACATTCTGAGTGGGGCGTTTTGCGAGAGAACAAAAACCCAGCAAAATAAGGGACTGGCCGGCCGGGGCGCTACACTACTGGTCACTACCGCTCTCAGCCCCACAGTGCTGGCTCCACTTAACCACTCACACAGACAAGACAGCACAGACATGAGTGGGAGGCGCGCACACCACCACCACCACCGCCACCGCCAAAAAACCACCAAAAAGTCATCATCATCATCATCAGCACACAAAAATTATAATAGTACCACATCCAAAAAGTAATAGAAAAAGTACACAACCAATTATGGGACAAACTCGAGCTTGCTATAACGGTCTACGGTTTTTAAGTTCTCGTACATACCAAAAAATGTGTGTGTGTATCGTAGTCTCGACAAGGAAACTCAGTGATACAAAAAATACACTCACAAAAACAAGAATGAAACGAGTACAGTAAAAAAAATCATAATTCCGGACGTAGTAATTCTGCCTTTCTCAGTCACAGCGTTCTCCATACATCGTGCAAAAGGCAACAATACTTATATAGACGTCCGCACTCTTCCATGATGCAAGAAAACAAAAACAAATAGTAAAAAAAAAGAAATACTGCTTGCCTGATGCCCACAGACCAAAAATTAATAGTAGTAGTAATAGTCACGAGCTAGTTCATGGCAGACTCGACCCAGCTACTGCTAGCACACCAGAGCAGGCACATGACACCACGGTACACTGCTAGTAGTAGTAGTAGTAGTAGTAGTAGTAGTAGTAGTAGTAGTAGTAGTAGTAGTAGTAGTAGTAGTAGTAGTAGTAGTAGTAGTAGTAGTAGTAGTAGTAGTAGTAGTAGTAGTAGTAGTAGTAGTTGTAGTAGTAGTAGTGGTAGTATAGTATAGTAGTAGTGGTAGTATAGTATAGTAGTAGTAGTAGTAGTTGTAGTAGTGGTAGTAGTAGTAGTGGTAGTATTGTATAGTATTAGTAGTTGTAGTAGTAGTAGTGGTAGTATAGTATAGTAGTAGTAGTAGTAGTAGTAGTAGTAGTAGTGGTAGTAGTAGTAGTGGTAGTATAGTATAGTAGTAGAAGTAGTAGTGGAAGTAGTATCAGCAGTACTAAGAGTAGGAGTAGCAGTAGTATAAGTAGTAGTAATAATATAAGTAGAAAGATAAGTAGGAGAAGGAGGAGAAGGAGGAGGAACAGGAGGAGGAGAAGGAGAAGGGAAAGAGAGAAGAACAAGATACAGAAACAGAAGGAGAAGGAAACAGAGGATAAAAAGGAGACGAAACAGAAGAAGTAGAAAAGAAGATAAATTAGAGGAGGAAGAGGAAGAAGAGGAGGAGGAAGAGGAGACTACAAACACACTAACGCACACACCTACGCACGCACGCACGAACTACAGATCACCCCAGTCAATTTAAGAACACAATATACAAAAAAAAAAAAAAGATAAAGAATATATATCTACACTTCACTAAGGGGGGGTTAGAGGGGGTGAGGGGGGAACGACTACTATAACTACTACTACTACTACTACTACTACCACTACTACTTCATGACTGCTACCACTACTACTACTATTACTACTTGACTGAAGGATTAACTGACCTACTCCTTGACTGACTGACTGACTGGTGGTTGCTACGGAGGGGGAACGAAGTCGACGATTTGGCAATTTATTGTCTAGAATTTGTTAGTTTTTCGTCTTTAATGATTTTGAAATGTCTGATTCTCTTCATTCATCTAACATACTAACTATTTAACTAACAGTCTATCTGTCTATCTATCTCTATATATCTACCGATCTATGTCTATCTATGTCCAAACAAGAGCCACTCCGAATCTCAAACCCTCGACTTCATTCCTTCCTCCGCCGCCCACTTCTCAACCCGTCCACTTGGCAGCATCCGAGACTTACTTTCCGGCCTACCTAGCAGCCTGGCCTGTGATAGGAGTCGTCTCTCTAGAAGGATTTAGCGGATTCCTGCATTAGTAGGGTCTAGAGCCTCCTAGCATACGTGTAAAGGGTGTTAAACTACGGGCAGTCGCGGACACAAGGATAGCGTCACCTTCTTGAAACTCGTTGCGACCTAGAAGACCTTCATTTCCGTGTAAGTTATATGGGAAAGGAGGAGAGAGTGAGAGAAGGAAGGAGAATGGAAAGAGAGGAGGGGAGAGTGAAAAGAGAGGAAGAGAGATAGGAGAGAGAAGAAAGGAGAGGGGAGAAAGAGGATGAGAGAATGAAGAGAGAAAGGAAGGGACAGCTAAGAGAAAGGAAAGGAGAGAGAGAAGTAAAAATAATGAATTGGCAAGGGAAAGAGAGAGGAGAATGGGAAGAAAGGAAGGGAAATAGAGACAGAAGGGAGAGTTAAGAGAAAGGTAGGAATAGTAGAGGAAGATAAAGAAACAAGTAGAGAAAGGAAGGAAAATAGAAGGGAGAGAAGAGGAAGAGACGTGCAACTCGTATATGTCCAAAAAGTCACAACGAATCTAAAGAAAGGCGCTTCGATCCTCCTGTCCACAGCTGCTCAATCCTATTACTTATTCCTACCACACGATTTCTATGCACTTCAGATTCTTAGGTTAATCTAGTGAAAAATTACCTCTGGCTTTGACTCTTACACTACAGGGAAAAAATGTTCTTAGTCCGTTCAAGGTAAACTGAGGAATAAGCCACGCCCACTTTTGTCATCCATAAGGGCATTTGATATTAATTTACTCACTCTAAATTAGTAAAGATAGATTGATTGACTGACTGACTGACTGACTGACTGACTGACTGATTGATTGATTGACTGACAACCTCTATATATGTAACAAAAAACGAACAAGTAACATGCACTAATAAGGAGTGGGCGTGGCTTATTCATCGAGTTAACCTGAACAAGCAAACATCCTCTGTGTCTGCCTCTGCCTGATGCTTGAATCTACGCGGGAACTCTTAACTGATAGATTTCTTTGACTATGAAAGGGTATCGAAAGTCTGCATATGAAGGAAACAACTAAAATCATCCTTGGCAAATCAGTGCGGGGAAGGCAGCGTCAACTTAAACACACTGTGGTCTTAAAAATATTCCTTAGAAGTAAGCGAAAAATATTCCTTAGGAGTAAGCGAAAAATAAGTCTTGGTAGTTTAGTTCAGCCTTAGGAATTAGAAGAAGCGAAAGGTGATTTATTGTGGTGAGAAAATCTACGGCTTTCATGTTTCATATTTCACTATCACTTGAGACAAAAAGAAATATGTTAGTGGCATTGCTTATAAATCTGTTTGGCCTTTGAGACTCCACCATTTAGAAATTTGATATGCAATTTATTTTATCACATTTTTTTTCATTTTTAGGAGCTTTATTAACCATTTACGAATTCCCGAATCATGTAAGAACTTTTTTTGGAGTATATGACCACTGATTTCAAAATAAATGTACCTGGGGAGTACAAAGAAAGCCAATCCACTTATATTACAGATCAGTGTATATGACTGAGCAGAGAGATTAGGGTGTGGGTGTGGCCAAGACTATTACCGGCACACTATTGGTCAAAGCCTTACAAGCCTCACCCAGTGGCAAGCCTGCAATAAAAAATCACCCACCAACCCCAAAAATCAAATAAAATTCGCTTGAGTGGAAATCCTTGCCAAATAAATCACCCTTCATGTTACGAGTCACTTCTAAAAAAAATGCAGAAGAATAGAACGCTGCTTGAACACATTTTACGCCTTATAGGTAAAAAATAGAGAAAGGAATTGAGTTTGAAAAGCCTCATTATTGACTATAGAGCAAAATGTTTAGGAAAAAGTATTGCTTAAGAAGAAAAAAAAAAAAACGTCTTATATGGAAAAAGTGAAAGAAATTAAGTTTGACAAGCCTCATTATTAACTATTGAGCAAAATGTTGATTAAAAGTATTGCTTGAAAAAAATTACGTCTTATATGTCAAAAAAATGGAGGGAATGAAGTTTGAAAAGCCTTATTATTTACTACAGAGCAAAATGTTGACGAAAAAGTATTGCTTGGAAAAAATAGTTACGTCTCAGATATATCTGAATAGGAAATATGCATGGAAGAAAAAAGCCTTACTAACGACACATATAGATAAAAAATGTTAAGTAATCCAAATAGAAAGCGAGGAAACAAGATTATCAATTCATCACACAGAGAAAAAGATGAAAAAAATAACAGAAGGGGAACTTGAAAAAGCCTCACTAACGACACATATAGATAAAAAATGTTAAGTAATCCAAATAGAAAGCGAGGAAACAAGATTATCAATTCATCACACAGAGAAAAAGATGAAAAAAAATAACAGAAGGAGAACTTGAAAAAGCCTTACTAACGACAAATATAGATAAAAAAAATGTAAACTTGAAAACCAGAGCAATGCCGCCCCCCAAAAAACATCTTCCCTTAAAAAACACCAAAAGAAAAGAAAAATAGGAAAAGAAAACAATTTAGGCAACGAAGCAGGAGTCTGAGCCACAACTTGAGCTAATGAATCAAACAAATGAAGCTTCGAATCGCCCTAAATGAAACCCTTCTAATGAAACAGCCAATCCAGCTCCTCTCTATCCCTCTTATTTCCCCTCTTCTAATCCCCTTCCTCTTCCTCTTCCCCTTCTTCTTCCCCTTCTCCATCCTTCTCCTCTTCCTCCATTCCCTCTCCCGTGACTCCTCATTAGGGAAGGAAAGAGGAGAGGGAGAGATAGAGAAACGGAAAAGGGAGAAAAAGGGAGAGAGAGAAAAGGGAGAAAAGGAAGAGAGAGGGAACTAATACAGATATTATACTGGAAGAAATGTTGAAATAATGGGAAATAGATAAATAAATAGATAGTTAGATAGACAGTTAATCCGAAGACAAAGATCCAATAAGAAACAGACAATTATAACAGACAAAAACAGACGAGAAAAGGAGAAACAGACAGACACACAGATAGATAGACGGAAAGACAGACACCCAGGAATGACAGAATGAACAAGAGAGAGAGAAAGACAGACGGACAAACAGAGAGAAACAAAACCAGACAGACACACACACAAAACCACTAACAGACGGACGGACACAGTATTATCGAAAACAAACAGGACCAGATCGAATTCCAAGTCAAGACAGATCGTAAACAAGTCAAAAACACTATCGGATAACAAGACACAGAGAACGAGACAGCCAGGGACAACCACTCCGCTAAAAGTCTCTCTCGGCTCACGTCAGCGCCAGCTATCAAAAGGACGCTACGCCACGGAGCTACAGGGACTAGACTAGAACAGGACAGGTATTCTCAGACGCCTCGGGCACCACTTACGACTATTTCCAAAGGTCACGGAGAAGATATATCAGGTTCTCGTGAGTGTTTTCCCCGTCCATGGCTAAGAGATCTTGCTAACCTACCGCCAGGCTCAGGAAACCACTCATGGGAATCGCTAACACTTCTACGAGAGCCTTGGGAAATAGAGGGACTGTTAGGACTATTTTCAAAGACCACGGAGAAGGTAACTTAGATTCCCATGATGTTTGTCCTCGTCCATGGCGCAGAGATCTAACCCCAGGCTCAAGAAATCACCCACGGGAACCACTAACACTTCTACGAGAGCATTGTGAAATAGAGAAACCGTTACTACTATTTCCAAAGGCCACGGGGAAGATAAATCAAGTTCTCGTGAGTGTTTTCCAAGTCCATGGTGCAGGGAACCACAAACACTTCTACGAGAGCCTTATGAAATAGAGGGACTGTTACTACTATTTCCACAGGCCACGGAGAAGATAAATCAAGTTCTCGTGAATGTTTTCCAAGTCCATGGTGCAGTGACCTAACCCAAGGCTCAGGAAACTACCCAGGGGAACCACAAACACTTCTACGAGAGCCTTATGAAATAGAGGGACTGTTACGACTATTTCCATAAGCCACATAGAAGGTAAATCAGGTTCTAGTGAGTGTTTTCCCTGTCCATGGCGCAGAGACCTACCGCCAGCCTCAGGAAACTACCCAGGGGAGCCACAATCACTTCTACGAGAGCCTTGTGAAATAGAGGGACTGTTACGACTATTTCCATGAGCCACATAGAAGGTAAATCAGGTTCTAGTTAGTGTTTTCCCTGTCCATGGCGCAGAGACCTACCGCCAGCCTCAGGAAACTACCCAGGGGAACCACAATCACTTCTACGAGAGCCTTGTGAAATAGAAAGAGTGGAATGTCGAGGCGTTTGAGGATATGCGTCCAGGACTATGTAGGATGCGCAGCTGAGGTCCTACCAACGCGCAAGCCAGCCATTCCTCCAACACTAGGAAGTTATGGTAAAAGTTCTCACCTCCATCTTTGTGTTCTGAGAGGCGCAGCGTGTACATGGTTTATACGCACACACATACATACACACATACATACATCCATAGAGGAGACATTTTGGGTGTTTACTGTATACTGAAGTGATGTTTTTTTTTTATATATATTTAAAGTGACTGTGGTTTTAACTGTTGGTGAAATGCTTACTTTGTATAATCTAGTTTTGTTATTTATGTATTATATTGCTTCTATTTTTTGTGCTATTTATATTTACATTTGTGGGTTAAGTTATTTACAGGCTTTTGTTTAATCTTAAAGTTCCTATCTCCGAAAAGTGCTTTGATATATATTGTTAAGTGTTGACTATTTCTATTTTCTTGGATTTTTATAACTTTGGGACAATAATAATGACAGTAATAATGATAAAATAGATAATGAAGATATAAATAACTCCCATTAATGACCAAATTGTCCACAAAAATAATATAAAAATCAGTGAATTCGAAAACATTTTACCTGGTTCAAATTTACTTTTTTTCTAATTTCCACTTTAATAAAAAAATCAAATTAACAACAACAAAAAAAATACGGATACCAGAACCCCTATTATGAAACACACACACACACACACACACACACACACACACACACCCCTCCTCCTCCCCCACACACGTACACACACACAAACAACCCGTCAAATGAACCCCATGTAAAGTCATCAGAGAAAACGGCCCCGGGATGTACATTTTAAAGGGAGACTCGCTTACCATGCTCGCCCAGCGTCTCCTCGTCCTCCTCGATGATGTCCTCCAGGTCGAGATGGCTCAGGTAGGCGTTGTGGCGACTCTGATTCGTGACCATGTCTGCGGCGGGGGAGAGGAAGGTGCAGGAGGAGGAGGAGGAGGAGGAGGAGGAGGAGGAGGAGGAGGAGGAGGAGGAGAAGGAGGAGGAAGGGGAAGAGGAGGAGTAGGTGGAAGCGAGGATAGAGAGTGGAGGATTTGAAAAAAGTAAATGGAAGTAAAGAAGAGGGGGGAAAGAATGAGTAAAGGAAGAGATGAAGGTATAGGAGGAGGAGGAGGAGGAAGAGGGAGAAGAGGAGAAGGCGTAGAAGAAGGAGGAGATGAAGGTCAAGAAGGAGGAGGAGGAAGAGGAAGGGGAAGAGGAGAAGGAGTAGGAGTAGGAGGAGGAGGAGATGAAAGTGAGATAGAAAGTGAAGGAGTTCGTAAAGACAGAGGAGATGAAGGTGGAGGAAAGGATGGTGAGAGAGGAGGAGGAGATGAATGTAAGAGTGGAGGAGGTGGAGGTATTGAAGAAGGGAGTGGAAGTAGAGGGGATGGAGGGAGAAGCAAAGGAAGAGGAGGAGGAGGAGGAGGAGGAGGAGGAGGAAGAAAAGTAAAAAAAAAAAAAAAAAACCGGAAGGGGGAGGGGAGACAAAAGGAAATATATTAGTCAGATTATGAACATTTTGATTCTTATTATTAACTTCCATTTCATCTCTCGTCTTTGCTAATTCATAAAACTTTGCTAAACTCTTTCACTATTCAAGATTGACTTTATTCTAATCATCTACGAAAACATTCATTCACTCACTCATTTAGTCTTTGTCTAACTGTTTTTACTTATTTTATTTTCTATTGCCAATTTCTAACCATTTCTAAGTATAGCAAAAAATTTCTTCTTATAGAGTAATAATAATAATAATAATAATAATAATAATAATAATAATAATAATAATAATAATAATAATAATAATAATAATACTGTTTGATCATATTCATTTAAGTAATTTTCTCTCTGTTGAAGTAAATATCTAACTAATATCATCACCTCACTGTTGACTATAATAATAATAATAATAATAATAATAATAATAATAATAATAATAATAATAGCTACCCTTCAAAATCTACAACCCGTTTTCTATAATATATTTACATTCCGCATACATACATACATCCTTAAAAAAAATAGACCTACTACTTCCCCCTATATACATGATCCAACCCCACATTCCGTCTAGGCCTATAAGAGACTGGATCCCTTATAAAGAGAATTAAGTATATAAGTGTGTGAAACTCATTCCATTTATGCAAGAGTTGAGGAATAACTGCAATAAAAAAAGAGAACAGTGGTTGTATTATATGATGCAGGGCAGGAGGAGGAGGAGGAGGAGGAGGAGGAGGAGGAGGAGGAGGTGGATTTCGTTAAAGGCAATGAAGACATGCTGACAGGCAGATAGACAGACAGACAGACAGAGGAGGAGGAGGAGGAGGAGATAAAAGATGATTGTGAAGATGGAGAGAAGATAAAAGTATTAGGATAAGGAGGAGGAGGAGGAGGAGGAGGAGGAGGATATGAAGGCAGTAAAGGATGGAAGAAAATATATTGGTAGGAAAGGAAGATGAGGAGGAGGAGGAAGAAGAAGAAAAGGAGGAGGAGGAGGAGGCGGTGAAGAAAGAAGAAAATAGGAGATGGAAAACTTAAATAAGAGGAATAAAGAGGAGGAGGAGGAGGAAAGGGAGAAGGAGATGGAGGATAAGAGGAGGAGGAGGAGGAGGAGGAAGAGGAGGAGGAGGAGAGTAATTTCTGTGCAAGGAAAATACCAAATGACGTGTGCATTCCCAAGTGACAGCATTCAGGGCATAACAGACAAACAAACAGACAAAAACAGACAGACACAGGCAGGCGGGCAGGCAAACAGGCAGACAGACAGACAGACAGATATTAAGGTGTATTGGTGGTGGTGGTGGTGGTGAGGGAGATTAAAACGCATGCACTGGTTATATAAGAAAGTGAATTTTTAAACAGACAGGACTGGAAGCTGTTTTAATATATATGAGTAACGTTCTCCGCGAGACTCACGGGATTCGAACTGGGGTACGGAGTAGAGGGGATTGGAACCTTTGTGTTATGCCACGGGATTCGAATTGAGGCACACAATGAATGGGATTGGAACCTGTATGTTATGGTTTCGTGATTCTTTTTTTTTCTCTTCGCAGGGGGGATTAAGACGTGGATTTAGGTCTCTTAGTTTGGTTTCTCGCTTTTGTTAAGGAGTTTGAATCGGGACATATATGGAATTGAAACCTTTTATATGTATTGTTCTTGTTAGCGGGATCCCACACAATCCAAACCCTTACAAACGATATTCTTTTGTTTATAGGAAAAGTGTATAAGGGATGAGAGGAGGGAAATGGGGCCAAAAAGTGGAATTGAAACCTCTTACTTGTGTCGTTCTTGTTAGCGGGATCCCAAATGTCATACCAAACCCTCACACACGATATTCTTTTGTTTATAGGAAAAGTGTATAAGGGATGAAAGGAGGGAAATGGGGCCAAAAAAGTGGAATTGAAACCTATTAATTGTGGGTTTCTTTTTCTATGTTTTTGTAAAGGGGATCCGACATGTCACACCAAACCCTTACACACGATATTCTTTTGTCTATAGGAAAAAGTGTGAAAGGGATGAAGGAGGAGAGAAGATTATTTACAGTGCTATAGATTCACGCATTTATAATTTGCGTGTAAAAAGGGAAAAATTCTGCTTGATGAAAAAATGAAAAATGAAAACTGCCAAAAAAATATTAGTTATGTTAGTTAATTAAGGGGAGTTATTTTTCATCAGCGAATGTTATGTCTATCGTGAATTAGTTATAAAATAATGTGTTGTATGTGTGTGTGTGTGTGTGTGTGTGTGTGTGTGTGTGTGTGTGTGTGTGTGTGTAATTATTAATCTAAGTGATAATCAGCTGATATAAGATTCACACGAGTATTTCACTGGCGACACACACACACACACACCCACACACACACACACACACACACACACACACACACACACACACACACTGCTTGAAATAAAAGAATAGATAAGGAAAGGATTGTGAAGGGTAGTGTGTGAGGGGGAAGGGGGGGTAGGGGTGCTTTGTGTGTGTGTGTGTGTGTGTGTGTGTGTGTGTGTGTGTGTGTGTGTGTGTGTGTGTGTGTGTGTGTGTAAGTTTCTTAAAGGCAGACATGCACATACATACATACATACACAGGCAGAAAGCAAGCAAAGTATACATGTAAACCTTTCCTTATATACGTACACGTGTATGAATGTGACTTTGTACACACACGCACACGAACACACACACGCACACACACACACGGGAAGCACGAATTTTCTTTACATTCTAACATTTTATTCTCATTTTCACGTTTTTCCTTTCATTTCTTAATTTTCTTTAGTATTTTTAGGGAGGAGATGAATCTTTAAAAACGGGGAGACTAAGAAACAAAAGAAGAGGGGGAGGGAGAAGAGGGAAACGGGAGAGAAATTCAATATTGACATGACTAGGGCGAAACCATGTAGGATAACGCCCATTCTAACCCTCCTTCATCTCTTTACAAGTCTCCCCTTCAAATACAACAAAGAAAACGTGATGCAAAATTAAGGAAAATGGGATATAGTTCTGTAGGGGTTCAAAGTCCCCTTCCTTCCCCTTCGGCACGCCCCCCACTGATAGTTTACGCCCCCCATCAGTCCCCCCTTTAAATCCAGACCCCCATATGTGTTTTCTTTGTGAACTCCACGGGGCATAAGAATTCGGGGCACGGGGCAACGGGGAGGAGGGTTATAGAAGGGGCGGGAGGAGGGAGGGGCAAGATTGGGGCATAGACGGTTTTCCATGATTTTCTCTCTCTCTCTCTCTCTCTCTCTCTCTCATTTTTGGTAGCAGATCAAGATGCACTACTAAAGGCATTTGTTTGTGTGTGTGTGTGTGTGTGTGTGTGTGTGTGTGTGTGTGTGTGTGTGTGTGTGTGTGTGTGTGTGTGTGTGATTCAAAATGCATTCCTCAGGCCCCTGGTAGTGAGTGAGTGTGGACAAGGGAGGTGATGGGGGGGGGGGGAGATGGGGAAGGAAGGGGAGAAGAAGGGGAAGGAAGGGGAAGGAAGAGGAGGAGGAAGGGGGAAGGAAGAGGAGAGGAAGGGGAGAGGAAGGGGAAGGAAGAGGAGAGGAAGAGGAGAGGAAGGGGAAGGAAGGGGGGGAGGAGGAGGAGGAGGAGGAGCAAGGAAAGGAAAGGGGGAAGGGAAGTAGAAAGGAATAGATGAATAAATGGGTGAATAAATGGGTGAATAAATAGGTGAATAAGTGGGTGAATAAATGGGTGAATAAATAAATGGGTGAATAAATAAATGGGTGAATAAATGGGTGAATGAATGGGTGAAGAAATGGGTGAGGAAATGAGTGAAGAAATGGGTGAAAAAATGGGTGAAGAAATGGGTGAAGAAATGGGTGAAGAAATGAGTGAAGAAATGAGTGAAGAAATGGGTGAAAAAATGGGTGAAGAAATGGGTGAAGAAATGGGTGAAGAAATGAGTGAATAAATGGGTGAAAAAATGGGTGAATAAATGGGTGAATAAATGGGTGAATAAATGAGTGAATAAATGGGTGAGGAATTGGGTGAAGAAATGAGTGAAGAAATGAGTGAAGAAATGGGTGAAAAAATGGGTGAATAAATGGGTGAAGAAATGGGTGACAAACTGGGTGAAGAAATGGGTGAAGAAATGGGTGAAGAAATGGGTGAATAAATGAGTGAATAAATGGGTGAAGAAATGGGTGAAGAAATGAGTGAATAAATGGGTGAATAAATGGGGAAATAAATGGGTGAATAAATGAGTGAATAAATGGGTGAGGAATTGGGTGAAGAAATGGGTGAAGAAATGGGTGACAAACTGGGTGAGGAAATGGGTGAAGAAATGGGTGAAGAAATGGGTGGAGAAATGGGTGAAGAAATGGGTGGAGAAATGGGTGAAGAAATGGGTGAAGAAATGGGTGAAGAAATGGGTGAGGTTGGATTCTAAAACTTCATCATTCATTCATGGGTGATGGGGAAGAGGGTGTGATGGGGAGGTGAAGGGAAGGGGAAGAAGAAGGGTGTGCTGAGGGGCTGTAACGATGAGGGAGGAAGAGAAGGAGGAGGAGGAGGAGGAGGAGGAGGAGGAGGGTAAGGAGGAGAATTAAAGTAGGAAATAAGGAAAGAAAATGATAGGAAGATGATGGTCAAAGTTATGATGTTGGTGCTAATGGTGGTAGAGATGGTGGTGATGATGGTGGTGATGGTGGTGGTGATGGTGGTGATGATGGTGGTGGTAAGTGGAGGTGGATGGCATGGTGGATGATAGAATAAAGTGGAGATGGAGGTATTGATAATGGTGGAGGAAGAGGAGGAGGTGGAGGAGAGCTATAAGGTGGAAGAGGAGGTGGAGGAAGGTAATGAGAGTGGAGATGAGAGTGGCGATGGTGAGTTAATGGTGTAGGGAAGATGTGGAGTGGGAGGTGGAGGTGAATGTGGAGGAGGAGAAAATCGTGCTGGAGGTGGAGGTGATGAAGTGGATAGTTAATGGTGGAGGAGGTATTGTGGAAGACGGTGGTTTATGTGGAGGTAAAGGAGGAGGGTGGAGGAAAGAATGAGGAGATGGAGGAGAAAGTGGAGCAGGATGTGGAAGGGAAAGGAAGGGATGGTGGAAGAGATGTTGAAGGAAGTGTAGGAAATAGAGTACATGTGGAGTGGCAGGATGTAGTGGAGTAGGAGGTGGAGTAGGAGGTGGAGTAGGAGGTGGAGCAGGAGGTGGAGTAGGAGGTGGAACAGGAGGTGGAGTAGGAGGTGGAATGGAAAAAAAGTGCTGGGAGTGGTGATGTAACTGTAGGATGTGGAGTAGGATATGATGCAGGGTGTGGAGGAGGAGGTGGAGGTGGAGTAGGAGGAGGAGTGGCATAGACGTAGGATGTGGAAGTGAATAAAAGGGATGGAAGTGGAGGGGGTAAAAAAATAGGATATGGATGATGTAGGATGTGGAGTAGGAGGTGGACCAGGACGTGGACTAGGATGTGAAGAAGGAAGTGGAGGAGGAGGAGGAGGAGGAGGAGGAGGAACTGAAAAAGAAGTGCTGGTGGAAAAAAGGATGTTGAAATAAGCGAAGGATTTAGAGGAGGAGGCGGAGTAGGAGGTGGACTAGGAAGTGGAAGATGGACTAGGAGGTGACGTAGGATGTGGAGTAGGAGTAGAAATAACTGGAGGTGGTGATGGTGTGTGTAGGATATAGCATAGGAGGTGGAAGGAGTAGGAGGACGTGGAGTAGGAAGTGAACGAGGTGGACTAGGGTGTGGATCAGGGTGTGGAGTAGGCGTGCAGAGGTCGGGCGCACGTACTCGAGTGGGCGTCGTGCAGGGCCGGACTCTTGAGCCCCGACAGACTGGCCAGGGGGTTGAGGGAGCCGAAGGGGTGGAGGAGCCCCTGCCCCTGGCCAGAATGGGGAGGCAGGGGGCCCTTGGGGTGCAGCGTCTGCCCCGGCGTGGACCCCAGGAAGCCCGGGGTGAGGGCCGGGGTCACGTCCCCCTTTCTGCCGGGCCCGAAAAGCCCTTGAACCCCGCTGAAGATGTTTTTCATAAGGTTTACCGGCGCCTTCGAATCTGTGAGGAGACCGAACGTGTTGGCGGCGGCGGCTGGCTGGCCTACTGAGGGGCTGGCTACGGGGGGGGGTGGGAGCTGGGGTGGTGGCATCTCTCTCTCTCTCTCTCTCTCTCTCTCTCTCTCTCTCTCTCTCTCTCTCTCTCTCTCTCTCTTTATGAGGCTCTGTCTAGGCCGCCTGTCCACTCCACGCATTATAGCTTCTCTCTCTCTCTCTTTCAGCTTATCGGGCTGCGGGGGGACGGTCGACGGTCTCAAGCTTCGTCAGGCGCCCGAGAAAGCTTTAGTCTATGCAAGGCGAGGGTGTGGAGGTGGTGGTGATGAGGTGGAGGTGCGGTGGTGATGGTGGTGGTGGCGGCGGTGGCGTGGTGGTGGAGGTGGTGGTGCGTACTCAAGGGCTACGAGGAAGGCGAGGTGTTCGGCTCCCCGCGGTGTTTGGGAGGGAGGGAGCGAGAGAGGGTGGGGGCTAACTAGAGGGAGGGGAGGGAGGGAGAGAAGAGGGAGGGAAGGGAGGGAGGGAGATAGCAGTCCAGGGTAGCAAACGGGTGCAAAGTCTACGGTCTCTAAACACACATCATCATCGTCATCATCATCATCATCATTGCCAACATGAAGACACGTTAGATACACGTCAAATCCACACCATCAACAACTACTTGATGAGCCACACCTGCCTCCTGTTTACTCTACTCGGTGCAGGTAAACAACAACAACAACCACAAGAGACACAAACACACAGACAAAGATAAACAAACAGTCTCCCTTCGATGCCTACACCAGCGGCGGTTTCCTGAGGGCGAAAGACAACAAGAAAATACCCTCAAGAAAAACAGGAAAGTCTGCCATTCAAAGTTTACATTTTCTTTAACTCTTGCGTTTTTCTTTGGGTAAATTGGCAGCAGGAATGGGTTTACAGGGCCGTACCCAGAGCTTTAAAAGAGGGGGTCTTTTCCACTAAACGTGTACCTTTGTAGCCACTTGAAGACTAGAGAGTGGCAAGCGAAGCGGTCAAATCAGCTGGGGTTTGGGGTTTTGAAAATTGACATTTCTGGCTGCATCTTCTTGCTGTCAAAACGAAAGATTATGACTTTTGTCCCAGTTTTTCGTTTTAGCAGATGGGGAGTCGCCCAGCCCCCCGACCCCCCTTGGGTACGGCCCTGGTTTACTATAGTCCACAGACTGCTGAACCCTTAGATTAAGTACTCAAGCAAGAATTAGATGTTAATTAAAAGGCTGAGTCAAACAGGAAAGTTTACCAAGCAAACTTTACATTTTCTTTAATTCCTGCGCTTTTGTGTGCTACTATAAATTAAGCAGCGGGAATGGGTTTACTATAGCCCATACACTACTGAACCTTTATAATTATTAAGCCCTCAAGCAGGAATTACTATATCAGAGGCTCAATCAGTTGAACTTTTACATTTTCTTCAACTCTTAAGCAAGAGTTTGTTAACTACAGGCTTGAACTGCTAAAATCAGACCCATTTGTTACCCTGGACGGCTGGAGGGAGAGGGAGAGCAACAACAGCTAAGAAAAGAGACCAATGAGTAACGAAGGGGCGGAGGGCATCAGGGAGGCAGGGAGGGACTCAGGGAGGAAGGGAGGGAGGGAGGGCAAGCCGCTACCGTTGTCTAAGGTCACAACAGCCAAGAAAACTATGCAAGAATGGGAGGCAGACAACCGGACATTGCAGAGAAGCACTCAAAAACGGTCAAACGAGAATCTAAACGCAAAAACCAACTCCACCAAATCAAATGACGCGTTAAAAATGAACAAACTGGCAAAACATAGACCAAAAAACATGATATTTGAGGCGATTTGGTGGACTTTCGTTTCATTCTAAGATGTGCTTTCTGCAATGTCTTACTATATAATGAAAGAACGGGAGAAATAGCCGTTATAAAAAGGGACTGGGGGGAGGCTGGGAGGCTTGTCGGGAGAGAGGGAGGGGGAGAGAGAGGGGGCATCGTGACTACTCATAAGCCGAAGAGCTGAAGGGGGCGAGAGGGCGAGAGGGAGGGAGGGACAGTCTTGAGAGGGGCGAGATGAGAGGGAAACATACACTGCAACAGACGTAGTATATAAAAAGGGGCAGCAAATAGTAACAGTTGAACAGTAAATCATGGAAGACTGAGACATTAAACCTAAGACCTAAGGACCCCAGAGACACATACATACATACATATAGATAGACAGATAGAGAAAATGACAGACTAACACACACATATACTATAACATAATAAAAAGTATAGATAGATAGAGAGAGAATAAAGAGTAGAGAGGAAAAAATAATGAAAAATGGAGAAAGAGAAAGAGAGAGACAGAGATAAAACAGAAAGTCGGACCTGGAGAGAAAGATAAAAAGGAAGAAAGAAAGAAAGAAAGAACTGAATGAAACACACACGGAAACAAACACAAAAAAAAGAGAAAAAAACACTGGACAAACACACAAACACACACACACACAAAATCAAACCCACCACCACAGAAAAACTTGAAGGAAAAGAAAACCCAACCAGGCCTTAAACAACCAAACCCACAACCAAAAACACACATCCACACACCCAAACACACCCAGAAAATGAAGTAGAGAGAACACAGCTATCCACCCAACCCTCAGCTAGCTTTCCACCAAACCCCCAACCCGTCAACCCACCTACCCACAACCCAAGGCAGCGTTTACTCACCAATCAACATGTGCGACTCGTCCTGGGAGATGAAGTTGAGGTCAGACGGAACGGACGTGGACACCGGCTCGTCGTCGTCCCTCAGCCCCATCACGACCGACTGATGGAACTCCACGAGGTCTTCGCCGACGAGTTTCTCCACGAAGTTGGACGGGACGAGCCCTCTGCGTCCGTCCAGCAGCTCCCCGTCAAAGAACCCGTCCTGGAGAGGCGTGGGGATGTGTGAGCAGGTGTGGGAGGGTGTGTGTAGGTGTGGGAAAGCTTAGAGAGGTGTGGGAACGTGTGGGATTGGGTAATGTATGTGTGGGAGTCTGTGGAAAGGTGTGACGAGAAAGAGAGAAGTGTGAGGGAGTGTGTGTAGGTGTGGGAGGGTGTGTGGAGGTGTGCAGGTGAGTGAGGAGTTGTGGGGAGGTGTTGGAGGGTGTGAGGAAGGGTGTGAGGGTGAATGTGTGTGTATGTGTGTGTCGATCCTCACCTCATCCATGGCACCCAACAATAGAAAGCAACACAAACAAAGAAGGAACAAAAGCAATGACAACAGGACAGTAGTAATATAGACCTTAACGTGGTAGGTCAGTCCGTTCCTCACCTCGTCCATGGCGCCCCACACCAACACGTAGTCGCCCGCGTTCACCGCCAGCTCCGCCTCCGGGTTCTCGTTGGGGGAGTGTTGGAAGGGGTCATACGAGTACCTGCGGGGGGCGACACACCTCAGACACCCGCCAGGAGGTAAGGAGGGACACGTAGGTTAAGAAAAGACGAGATATTCACCTTTAATCAATACCTGTGGATTTGGACACTCCTCAGACACCCACCGCCGTAGTAAGGGGACACGAATTGCATATATTAAGAAGATACAGACCGGGAGATAGATATATATAGAGAGAGATGAAGAACTAGAAAATCAGATCGCGAAGATAACACAATAAGACTACACCCAAGCACACCAATATACAAATAGCACGAGAAGTAAATGAGAGACGTGAAAGAAAGAAATAAGAAATGAAAGAGACAAGATAAGAAGCTAAGATTATTAATACCTTTTAATCTGGACACACCTCAGACACCCAGGAGCAGGTAACAAAGGGCACGAAGGTTAAAAGATGACAAGATATTTACCTGTAATCGATACCTGTGCACAATGATCACCTGTATTCCCCGCCGTGTAGTTAATGTATACTGCACGTAGCATACTGAGAGGGGGCGTGGCTTGCTGGAAGACTGACCAATGATATGCACGTAAAAATGAAAAGGGGGAGGAGTCTATTCGCCAAGCTAACGTGAACAGAGTGTAGTGAAAAGGGGCGTGGCTATCCTGAAGACCGACCAATGATATACATGTAAAAATGAAAGGGGGAGGAGCCTATTCGCCAAGCTAACGTGTAAAGGCTCTGGTTCCCTTCCTCGGCTGCCTTTCCTTCCTGATCCCAGCTGACCCCTCACCTGGCTATGTAGACGTGACACCTGCCCTTCCCGGGAATCTCGAGGACGTCCAGGACTCTGTTGTCAGTCTCGTAGGGCGGCAGCATCACGCCGGGGAGGTTGCCGTTCACGAGGTTCTTGTCTGCCGGCGGTCAAGTTAGGTTAGGTTAGGTTAGGAGATCGTCAAGGTTACCGGTAAGAAGAGGAACAAGAGAGAAATACTGATGAAAATGAGAGAGAAAGAGAGGGAAGAAAAGAGAGAAAGGAAGTTAGGAGAGAGTAAAGGTTGTAAGGAGGAGGAGGAAGAGAGATGTACTAGTGAAAATGAGAGAGAGAGAGAGAGAGAGAGAGAGAGAGAGAGAGAGAGAGAGAGAGAGAGAGAGAGAGAGAGAGAGAGAGAGAGAGAGAGAGAGAGAGAGAGAGAGAGAGAGAGAGAGAGAGAGAGAGAGATAGAGAGAGAGAGAGAGAGAGAGAGAGAGAGAGAGAGAGAGAGAGAGAGAGAGAGAGAGAGAGAGAGAGAGAGAGAGAGAGAGAGAGAGAGAGAGAGAGAGAGAGAGAGAGAGAGAGAGAGAGAGAGAGAGAGAGAGAGAGAGAGAGAGAGAGTGTAAAGGCTGTAAGATTGATGACGAAGAGGAGAGTTTTGATGAAAATGAGAGAAAGCGATAAACTTACTGAAGCAATAATGTTCAAAAATCAATCAAATTATCACTGGCTGTAAGGAATTTCAGATGAAGTTTTGAGTTTAACATTGAAATCAAACTCATTTCAATCAGTTGGTCTACCACTAATGCTCTAAAATCAGTTGTAGGTTTTCTATCTTTAGGGAACTTCTGGGATAGCTTTGAGTAGAGCATTACAATCAGATTTCATCCTCAGATAATTACAATGGTCATACATAATCACTCAGCTAGAAATGCCTATATATATTCAATAAGAAAATGAATTATAAGCATTAGTGTTTATATAGTCATTAAGAATATCATTATAATCACTAGAGTATATATATCCAGACAATAATTATAAACATTAGCGAATATGTATCAAGATAATAATTATAAGCATTAGCAATAATACCAAGCACGACACAACATGCAGGAAATATCTAAATAAAAGTAGAAGTTATCAATTTTAAATATCATATGAATTGGGAGAGAAAAATAAGCAGTAAAATAAGTAATAATAATGTACCAGAGTTTTCGAGTTAAGAAATTAATAAAAAGTTAGACAAAAAACAAAATTCAAATATCATACAAACTGGAAGAGAGAAAATGCGGTAAAAATAAATTAATAAGTATAGAAGGTTTGAAATTAGAAAAAAAGTCAGACAAAAACACGTAAATTTTTGGAGGTTATATAAAATGGAAAAGAAAATGACAGTGAAATATAAATAGTGTTAATAAAATGATAATACTTACTCTATTTTTCCAGTTAAGAAATAAAGAAAAATCAGACGAAACAAGGAAGAAAACCGATTAATTTAAGACGCAATATAAAATCCATCGTATAAAATAATCCACGAATCGAAACTGAAAAAAAAAAAGTAATAATAATCCGCTCGCGTAAAATATATTGACGGAAAAAAATGTGATGATGGAACGCGATACAATAAAGAGAGAGAGAGAGAGAGAGAGAGAGAGAGAGAGAGAGAGAGAGAGAGAGAGAGAGAGAGAGAGAGAGAGAGAGAGAGAGAGAGAGAGAGAGAGAGAGAGAGAGAGAGAGAGAGAGAGAGAGAGAGAGAGAGAGAGAGAGAGAGAGAGAAACGCATCACATAATATAAGAAAAAAAACTCACGCGATTAAAATTAAAAAAGAAGGTACAAAAATAAGTTCAATTACAACACCAATGCATAAAAAAACAAAGAATAAAATCACTACAGCAGCAGCGGTTAAAAGGTCGACTTTATTACGAGCACATCAACAACAGAAGCGATACAAAAAAAATACACCAAATATCTACAAAAAAATGAATACTGCAATAATTAAACAACTACAAAAATGACACATTGCAATCTACTGTATTCTATTTACATAAGGGAGACTGGGAGGAGGAGGAGGAGGAGGAGGAGGATGGATGGGGAGGGAAATCATGCTGTGAGGGAGGATTGGAGAGGGAGGGAGTGGAGGAAACATGCTTCACTTGGAGGAAAAGGAGGAGGAGGAGGAGGAGGAGGAGGAGGAGGAGGAGGAGGAAGGAGATAAAAAACAGAGGATCAAAGAGAGAGAGAGAGAGAGAGAGAGAGAGAGAGAGAGAGAGAGAGAGAGAGAGAGAGAGAGAGAGAGAGAGAGAGAGAGAGAGAGAGAGAGAGAGAGAGAGAGAGAGAGAGAGAGAGAGATGATAGATAGGAGGACACAGGAAGAGGAAGAAGAGGAGAGGGAGAGGATGGAAACAGATGGAAAATAAGAAAATAAAAAAAAGGTGCTGGGAGAGGAAAAATGATAGATAGGAGGGAAGAGGAAGAGGGCGAGGAGAGGGCGTGGGCGTGGGCGGGGGAGGGCACATCAATTATACCGTCTTTATCATAACTGGTGGTGATGATGGTGGGCAGCGGGTGGTTGACGGAGGGGAAGACAGGGTTGCTGATGCCGCCGCCGCCGCCGAGAAGCCCGGAGCCGCCCATCAGGCCCAGAGACGTCGGGAGGGTGACGGAGCTGAGGGGGTTGGTGCCGGCGAGGTTAAGGCCCGCCGTGGTGGAGGCGCCGCTGAAGAGGTTGAGGGAGGCGAGGGAGTTGAGTCCGAGCCCTGAGGTGGCGTGGGGCGGGAAGCTGAGTCCCGCGGGGTCCAGGTGGGCGAGGGACTGGTCCACGAAGCTCAGCGGGTTGTTGGAGAAGGCGGGGTTGTGGCCGAGCGGGTTCACGATGGGATTAGAAAGGTCGAGGGCAGTGACGGTGGTGGTGGTGGCGCCACCCAGCCCGCCCATCAGCGACGAGGGTGTGAGGCCGGACAGCCCGAAGGAGGAGAAGGCGTCGCTGGTCTTGAGGGAGGCCACGCCGGAGGAGGAGGAGGTGGAGGAGGACAGCCCTGTTGGGAGATACACGGGCCTGTCAACGCCCCTAGGCCCGCCACCCCCCCGCTACGGCCCCACACAAGGCCTAACACCCCGGCCATGCCGCCAACCTGGATCCTGGACCGCGCGGTTCCACGGTAAGATTTCCTACTAATTGGGACCGTGTTATCTTGCAAAGGGTTTTAGGATTAGTTTCTAGGGCAAAGAGTGAATCACAAGAGTATAAAGGTAAAAACCACGTAGTGTTAAGTATTGCTAAGGGCATTTACACTGGGTGTAAAACCGTGCGGGGATTTTACACTAAACGATTGAGTGATAAATCTTATCAGTACTTCCACGGCAAAGGATGCGGCTCATCGGTGGAAAAAACGCCTATTGGTGACTTTTGTTAAAAAAAATGAATCGGCTTTATCGTCTGCATGAGTCAGAATGTGTGCGGGCCGGGCAGCTGAACGTCGCTAGAACAATGATTTCCCTGCGGCACAGATCCAGGCTGGCGAACAGAGCTGTAGAGAGATTCATCACCCTCACCCCGAGCCACAGAGCAGGAGAGTCTGGCCACCTGCATCACAGGCGCCACGCTGTTACCAAAACAGCCGGGCGGGGTTCAGATTGATATTAATACAACAGTGCTTTTTGTGTGCTCGAGGTCCTTCTTCGAGATCATGGCCATTCCTCGAACACACAAAAACACTCTTGCATCAACCGCAACTTTAACTCCACGCGGGTCTTTTGGTAACAGCATGACGCCTGCGAGGAAGGTGATCAAGCTCTCGTATGCTACGACTCCGGCCTCAACTAATCCGTCAGTCTACCCCGAAACTCTATCCCCGCGCGGTGTCAAGACTGAGGCCCCTGGGGGCAGACTGAGCCTATAATGTCATGATGGTGGACTGAGGTGCTCTAGCCGACTGGGAGACTGGGAGGACGGCGGCACTAGCTTAAAGAACATTCCCATGCACAGCGCCATGCACAGCTATGACGGGCGTACAGGACAGCGACGCATGCCCAGAGGCGGCCCCGCGGCGC
Organism: Eriocheir sinensis; assembly: GCF_024679095.1. Lineage (NCBI taxonomy): Eukaryota > Metazoa > Arthropoda > Malacostraca > Decapoda > Varunidae > Eriocheir > Eriocheir sinensis. The sequence goes on along the minus strand of NC_066527.1, from coordinate 18,978,776 downwards.
TCACGTCTTGCAAGACCACGGAGGGGAAAGGAAGCTGTACAGTCCCTTAAGGAAAGTAAACAGAAACTTTACAACCCTTAACGAAAAGCAGCAACTTAACGATCCCTTAAAGAAAGAAAACAACAACTTTACGATCCCTTAAAGAAAGAAAACAACTCTACAATCCTTTAACGAAATTTTTTTTACAATTCGTTAAAGACAAAAACAACTGAAAAATGAACAATACCATAAAGATAATAGATAAAAAAATTATGATGATAATAATGATAAAATAATAAAAAGGAAAGGAAATAATACAACCCCTTAAAGAAAAAAAACACCAACAAATCCTTAACGAAGAAAACAACTTTACAATCTGTTAACAAAAAAAACCTTTACTTTACAATCCCTTCAAGAAAGAACACAACCGAAAAATGATAATACTAATAAAAAAGACCATTTCAACAATAAAAATAATAGAGTAGCAGTAATAATAACAATAATAATAGCGATTGAAGTCATGAAAGTAAAGGTTAAATTCTGTACACAAGTTACCGAATTCAGGACAGGAAAAATTAAGAATCTCAAGACAACTACGAATTATTAACGTGTTTAGAAGAGCAGCCGCGGGCACTTTGATTACTTAGATGGACGTTTAGTTTGCTTAAAAGAAAAAAATCCAATAATAACAATAATAATAACGATAATAATAATGATAATAATAATAATGATAACAATAATAACAACACCATGACAACTCTACACAGGCTTCGACAAGACCAAGAGGAGTGGCGGGCGAGCGGCGAGCAGCAAGCCATCAACAAAGTCTTCTAAATACTTCACTAGCGGGACTAAGAAAAATACTGGAACAGGAAGAGGAAGAAAAACAAGGAAGGGGAAAAACTTGATGCCATTCCTACGTTATGTCAAAAACCCAAAAGCTGCTTCACGCGAGGCTCAAAAGTGCCGGAAAAGTGATGTTAGGAGGAGGGAAGGCTAAAATGGTTCTCACATCCCTGCGGCTCTCAGAGGAAAACAGTGACAGTGAAAAATGAAAAGTGCAGACGAGGGGTAAAAAAAAACTGAGTACTGGCAGGAAAATCAACTTGTGTTACTCGGGCAAAAGTTGAGGTGGCGGCGGTGGTGGTGGTGGTGGTGGTGCGCGGGGTGCACACACGCACGCACGCACGCACGCACGCACGCACCCCCCGAGGCCCCAGCGCGGGTTTAGTATACACTGTACACACTACGCTAATATGATGTATGGTTTATGTAGAGTACTGCGGGTTTGTAAAGCAACAACGCCATAACCGGGAACTGCTTCTCCTCGGGCTGTGACTCACTCAGGGTCTCTCTTTTGGCTTTTGGTTTGGTCAAGTTTAGGCTTTTGGGAGTGACTCAAATCATCGCTTGGCAGACCACCGCTGTTACTGTTTGCTTTGTCTGTATGTTTGTTTGCCTTGGGCCGCTGCAACGCGGGGGCTGCGCGGCGGGCGGCAGACAGGCGCGGCAGCACAGGAGCACGGCAGCGGCAACAGCAGCAGCAGTACAGCAGCAGCAGCAGTCAGGGTGTTACAGCAGGGAGCAGGGAGCAGGGAGAGGCTGGCGGTCACTCTTACGGTGCTGTTGTATTTACGAACCCAACCTACTACGAGGGGGAGGAGGAGGGTGCAGGAGCGGGCCGCCCCTCGACCACGACTACACAAGCGCCCCACAGGGAGAGAGGGAGCCTCGGCCACTCTGAGCTACCACAGCAGCTAGAGGAGCAACACGGCACAGCGCCGCCACTTACTGTTCAGCACCGGCCGGCCAAACTGGGGCTTCGGAACCGTCAGAAAATTTTTGATACGGGACATGGCGGACGAGGAGGACGAGGTGACGCCCCCGACGCCGCGCTGATGGTGCTGCGGCGGCTGCTGGGGGAGGACCCGCTGCTGGGGCGTCATCTGGGGCGCGCCTGGGCGGTGGTGGTGGTGGTGGTGGTGGTGCTGGGGGAGGGGCTGCTGCTGGGAGCCCGGGCCGCCATGAGGCCGGGCCGACCCCTGCCTGTGGCCCTGCTGCTTGTGGTGACCAGAGGCAGGGGCGTGGCCCGCCCCGTGGTGGCCCTGGCTGCGCCCCGCCCCGCCTCCAGCAAGGGCACCAGCCACGTGCGCGCCGTGGGCCCGGCCGTCCAGGAAGTGCACGTGCTTCCCAAGGTGGGGACCTGGAGGCACGCGCGGGCAGGTGAGGGCAGTACCTGGTCCGCTAGTCCCCGGGCTCTCTCGTGACATAAGCTCCGAGAGTCCCTCAGCCTTCAAGGAGAGCTTTGAAAAGGGGCACAGCTCACAGTGACACAAGAAATCACCATCTTTTATCAGGCCAACAAAGCTTAAACAGGTTTAGTTCCAGGAGAAGCCAACAAGCCAACAGTGTCCCCCTCATGGCCCCCTCATGCACCCGGCCGCCGCCCCCCCGAGGCCGCCACCTTACCTAGCGTGGAGCGTGACTTGTCCAGCTCCGCGAGGATCTTGTTGTCCTGCTCGATCTTCGCCATGATGCGGTCGATCTCCGACGAGGCGTTCTCCGTGCCGCCGCCCGTGCCCGGCAGCGGCGAGCTCCCCGTGAAGCCGCTGGAGCCCGTGATGAAGCTGGAGCCGCCCGTGGTGTTGGTGTACACGCCCGACGAGATGGAGTTGAGGGAGTTGAGGCCTGGTGTGACGGGTGAAGGAGACTGTTAGCACCACCGCCACCACCACCGAGCCCCGCTACACGCTACACAAGCTACACACTCCTGGCTACCTACAAGGGCCTACACATCCTCGCCACAGCTGCCCCAAGGAACCCTATACCTACGTGGCCTCACCCTCGTCTCAAAATCACTGCTGGAAACAAGACAGGCGGGCAATTACAGGTGCTGACGACCTCTACACTCATTCTGTGGCCATTAGTAAACCTGGACTGACTTGATGACTTAATTGTGAATGCTAATAACTGACTTCTTCATTACGTGAGTCTTTGGGATCATAAGGGAGGGTATAAGTTAAGAATATTGACTCAGTGAATGAAAATAACTGACTTCTTTATTACAAATGCTGATGTTACTGAACTGATTTCTGGGATGATAAGGAAACCTGCAAATGTAGTTAATGATTGTGAATGCTAATAACTGACCTTTTTATCACCATTGACTGGCATTAAGAGACACTGGGATTATAAGGAAAACTGCATGTATAGTTAATGATTGTGAATGCTAATAACTGACCTTTTTATCACCATTGACTGGCATTAAGAGACTTTGGGATTATAAGGATAGCTGCATGTATAGTTAATGATTGGGAGAGCTAATAACTGACCTTTTATCACAAGTGCTCTTATGACTGAGATTTTGGGGTCATAAGTAAAACTGCATGTATAGTTAATGTTTGTGAATGATACGTGATAACTGACCTTTTTATCACAAGTGTTGGTATGACTGAGATTTTGGGGTCATAAGAAAAGCTGCATGTATAGTTAATGTTTGTGAGTGCTAATAACTGACCTTTTTATCACAAGTGTTCGTATGACTGAGATTTCGGGGTCATAAGAAAAGTTGCATGTATAGTTAATGTTTGTGAATGATACGTGATAACTGACCTTTTTATCACAAGTGTTCGTATGACTGAGATTTTGGGGTCATAAGAAAAGCTGCATGTATAGTTAATGTTTGTGAGTGCTAACAACTGACCTTTTTATCACAAGTGTTCATATGACTGAGATTTTGGGGTCATACGGAAAACTATCACAATTTGGCTTATTGACCTAATGACACAGAGCTTGGACACAGTGACCTAGGATATGGTAACAGCTAGCCTCTTTCTTCTTGTTATCTTCCTCACTTCACTTCACTTCCTGCCACTCACTAACATGCCCTAAATAAAACTAGATAAAAAATAACCTACGTCACTAACTACAGGATCACTAACTAGCCGTAAAACACTACAACCTTAAGGTCTAAGATGGCAAAAAATCAAACTATCATATAAATTTTGTCATGTGCAGAGTTCGATCAATCCAAGAGTCAGATTAAAATGCTAAAAAATGTAGAGCGAGAGCGAGAGAGAGAGCATGACTAGTATTAAGAAACAAGAAAGTAAAGTGACCCAAGCAAGTGATGAGTTTTTTTCTTATATATATATATACAAGAACTTTTTTTTTTATATAATGCGACGATGCAGTGTTAGCGTAAAACCAGATTGTCGAGACTGTTTTGGCGTTGGATTATGCGGGTCCTTTCCAACATCTCTCTCTTCCTCTCATATGTTAGCTATAGGCAACACACGAGAGGAGGTTAGGTAAGGTTAAGACTGGGTTTCGATAAGTTAGGGAAGGTTAGGAAGGGTTTTTAAGAGGATAGGTTAGGTTAGGTTAGGATAAGACTGGGGTACGAAAGGTTAGGAAAAATTAGGAAAGGTTGTTAGGTTAGGTTAGGTTAGGTTACGAAAGGGTAGGAAAGGTTATGAAGGGATGTTAAGGGGATAGGATAGGTTAGGTTAGGTTAGGTTACGAAAGGGGAGGAAAGGTTATGAAGGGATGTTAAGGGGATAGGATAGGTTAGGTTAGGTTAGGTTACGAAAGGGGAGGAAAGGTTATGAAGGGATGTTAAGGGGATAGGATAGGTTAGGTTAGGTTAGGTTAAGACTGGGTTACGAAAGGGTAGGAAAGGTTATGAAAGGTTGTTAGGGGGATAGGTTAGGTTAGGTTAGGTTAGGTTACGTTAAGATTGTGTTACGAAAGGTTAGGGAAGATTAGGAAGGGCTGTTAGGGGATGGGATAGGTTAGGTTAGGTTAGGTAAAGACTGGGTAACGAAAGGTTAAGAAAGGGTTGTTAAGGGTTAGGAAGGGTTGTTAAGGGGTAGGGGAGGTTTCGGAGGGTTGTTAGGGGGACGGGAAGGTTAGGGAGAGGCTTAGGGAAGTAAGAAAAGGTTAGAAAGGTTAGGTAAGGTTAGGGAAGGCAAGGGAAGTGTTGGGTTGATTAACTGATTATTTGAGCGGTAATCTTGGCGCCGCAATTGCTGGGTCATATGATGCCGAATTTAATACAGAACAATTATATCCTAAGACAATAAAACCGGAAGAAACACCAATTAAACTAAATAAATTCAGTTAAAAATGAAAATCATAATAAAAAAACAATAAAGGGTCAATTAAACCTACAGGAAGCTAAGGTGTTGGAGAGTGTGGCAGCGCGGCGAGGAGGGAGTGACCTGCAGGAGCCAACACAAAATAGACCTCGATAATCTGGTTTGACTCTAGCGTGACCCAAGACGTCCTCCACTTTGTTTGAGCCTGAGCCACGGCCAGGGGAGGTCACGGGGCAGGTGGACACAGCGTTGCCAGGTCATTGTACTCACAGGGTCATGGCACACTGTATGTTCCGGTCCTGACCCAAAACTCTCGCAATACAACATCAATGATTCACGGTTCTAATACTGACTTTAATTGACTATCGCTATTTTCCGGTTTCTGACTCATAAATATCGCAAAAAAATATTAATAATCAGCGGTTTTAACAATAGATTTAATGGAATATTGGTATTTTTTGCGGTTTCTGACTCATAATTATCACCAAAACAACAACAATCAACGGTTTTAACGATAACTTTAATTCAATAACTTTACTTTATGGTTTCTGACTTACAACTAACACTCCAAACATCAACAATCAACAGTCTTAACACGTAAGTAAAATTGGCTATCGTTATTTTCCGGTTTCTGACTCATAACTATCGCTAAATCACCAATACTCAACGCTCTTAACAATAACTTTACTTGACTATCGTTAGTTTTGCGGGTACGAGAGTTCTGGGTCTGGAAACCGATGGATGCAGTGTTGTGAGTACGATAACCCTGCAGCGCGGGTGTGCCAGGTGGCGGGGCAGGTGGTGTGAGTCAGGTGCAGGCACAAGGCATCCCCGGGTACAGTGTGTGTGTTCGCCAGTCTGTGCGCGGCGATCCAAGGTGATGTTTTCCACTTCTAAACGTGTCCGCCGCCAGAGGGAAGCACGGGGGGAGGCGGAGAGCCGAGGCGAGTGGTTTCAGTATAATAAGTTACATAAACCTCTGCACGGACTGAGACGAGAGAATATCACGTGACACTACATTGACAGAATATACTCACCCCCAAGATCGATACCAGAGGAATAAATGTGTGATAAACAGGTTTTCTCACAAAATTAAGTAGCTGAAACACTTCTGTCCCCACTAATTTCGCTCTGCCCCTAATCAGTCATCAATCAATGGGGGAATACACATGGGGGCGCGTCACGTCGCCCACCCTACGACGCAAAGTCCGGGGGTCCCTCCTGGCAAGTCTCCATGCGGGCCCCCTTCCCATCCTGCGTACCCAACGTCACGAACTCTGCGGGCGTCCACTTGGCCTCCTCCACTCTGGGTTGCCTCTTATATAGACAACGCGATGAGCAGGGTCGAGTCTGACTCTAGGTTCAGTAAAAAAAAATGTCAAGTGCCTAGACGTCTCGAAACGCCTCTTGAAAACGTTTAAGTCGTAGGCAGGATGAGATACAGTCAAAGGATACCATGGTCTTTAGTCTGTATCAAATGTATCTTGAGCTCACCCTAATGAGTTATTGAGGCAGGGATCTCAGAGGGAAGAGAAGAATATTAAAAAAAAAAAATACTCGCATCGGTATTATTTTTTAATAAAACACAAAATTACGAGACATCAATTTCCTATATGTTTTGAGATGCAATTATTTTAGGTATATAAAAGTGAACAGGCAGCTTATGGTGTCCGCACTCCTCCCTCTCTATCATATTCGCCTAATAAAAATAAAACTGCAGAGACGTAGGTGATTTATTTTAGGTCAGTATAGTGAAGCGACTCGACTTGGCTCTCCTGGGTCCGCCGTAGAAGTGGAAATCGGGCCTTGGAAGCGTCGGTACAGCCCAGCGAACAGCCGTGAGTGAGTGGGCGAGTGAGTCATGAACCCTTGCAGTGAGTCAGTCAGTCATGCCGGCAAGTCCCTCATCTCATCCTCATGCAACATGCACACCACACCTCCTCCTTCCTCCCTTCCCTCACTCTCCCCTCTCCTTCTCCCTCATCAACAGCCCCTCGCATTTCCTCTCACTCCTCCCTCTCCCCTCACACTCTGCCTTCACTCCCTCCCTCGCCTCCCGAACCCCTCCTTCCTTCCCCTCCAGGCGTTCGCTAAGGCAAGCATTCTCAAACATTTCGCGGCTCACACACCCACTTTGGCATTCATATAGGTGGTGGGCAGCTCCATGGATAGTTTTATGAGCCTAGTGATGGTTTGGCAAGGCTTCTGCACCATGAACGTTAAAAACACTCATAAAAACCCAACTAATCTTCTTTGTAGCTTTTGGAAATACTGAAACATGTGATAAGGGTTCCGTAGAGATTGCCGTGGGTATAGTTTTATGAGCCTAGTGATAGTTTGACGAGGCTTCTGCAACATGAACGTAAAAAAACTAATGAGAACCCGATTTAACTTTTTTGTAGCCTTTGGAAATACTCAAACATTTGGTAAGGCTTTCGTATACGTTGTTGTGTTAGTGTTTCCATGGGTAGTTTTATGAGCCTAGTGATAGTTTGACAAGACTTTCGTAGAGGTTGTTGTGTTAGTATTTCCATGGGTAGTTTTATGAGCCTAGTGATAGTTTGGTTAGGCTTTCGTAGAGGTTGTTGTGGGTCTCTCCATGGGTAGTTTTATGAGCCTAGTGAGAGTTTGACAAGACTTTCGAAGAGGTTGTTGTGTTAGTATTTCCATGGGTAGTTCTATGAGCCTAGTGAAAGTTTGACAAGGCTTTCGTAGAGGATGTTGTGTTAGTATTTCCAGAGTGATATGAGGAGCTGAGGAGGTGATTTGAAGGCTTTTTCTTTGTAGGTTGTTGGGGTCTCCATGGGTAGTTTTATGAGCATAGTGAAAGTTTGACAAGGCTTTCGTAGAGGTTGTTGTGGGTCTCTCCATGGGTAGTTTTATGAGCCTAGTGAAAGTTTGACAAGGCTTTCGTAGAGGTTGTTGTGGGTCTTTCCATGGGTAGTTTTAAGAGCCTAGTGAGAGTTTGATTAGGCTTTCGTAGAGGTTGTATTAGTACGTCTATGGGTATTTCATAAGTCTAGAATCTTGCACCATGAATGTGAAGAAAACCACTCATGAGAACCCGACTAACCTCCTCTGTGGCCTTGGGATATAGTTGCTGTGAGCGCTGAAAAAAATGTGAGAATGCGGGCCTTAGCTACACAATCTTCCCTCGCTCCTAACCTGACCTTTCTTGCCCTTTCCCCGCCGGCAGCTATAAAGGGGGAGGGGGTAGAGTAGCCCTTTGTCAGGAGGAGGGGAGGGAGGGCACAGAACGAGAGGGAAAGAAAGAAGGAAGCAAATAAAGTGAAGAGATTGGAAATGAAACGAAATTGAAAAGTGAATGACGAGGAAAAAATATGAGAGAAAAAAGGGAGAGGAAGTAGAGAGGAGTTAAGAAAAATATACTGGAAATAAAACAAAGGTAATGGTAAAAGTGATATGGAAATAATTATAAGGAGAAAAAGGAAAGGGAGGAGAGAACAGTGGGAGTAAAGCGAAAGGAGGAAGCAACAGAGGAGGAAGAGTAGGACGGCGGCAGAGAAATGGGCGTTATGGAAAAGGAACGATGACAGGAGAGAAAAGGAAGGAAAACACAGGAAAGAGGAGAAAACAGAGCAAAAGAAAGGAGGAAAGAAGGCAAGAATGGGCGAGAAGGATGGGGGAATAAGAGAGAAATGTCAGAGGGCCGCTAAATGGTGGTGTGGGTGAAAGGGAGGGGGTGGGGGAGGGGGAGGAGGAATGGGGGGAGAGGGCAGGGGGCAGGGCAGGGGGATAGAGCAGGGGGCAGGGCAGGGGGGAGGGTAGGGGGCAGGGCAGGGGGGAGGGTAGGGGGGCATAAAGGTGGACAGCTAACCTTCGGGGGCGGCGCCCCTCCCCCCTCCCCCCTGCCTTGTGCCTCGCGGGATGAACGAAGGTCGGCGCGGCTCGAAATGAAACAACGTGAAGGAAATACAACCATTGATTATTGGCGGCGGCGGAGCAGACGGCGCGGCCCCGGGGGTCCCCCGCCCCCAGGGGCCCGCCCCCCAGTGACCCAGTGACCCCTCCCGCCCTGAGCCCCGACGGGGCGTGTGCTCTGCGCGCCTCGCGGCCCCGGGAGGCGAGTCTAAAGTTCCTCAAAACACTAATTAAAAAAGATGGCTAGGCTAGGGGGCCATGCTGCGCCGCGCTAGGGGGCTAAGCTAGGGGTGAAAACGTGGCCCAGGGCCCGCCCTGCCCTGCCCCGCCCCGCCGCGCCCCGCCTCGCCCTGCCCCGACCCGATCCGACCTGACCTGCCCTGGTTGGTACAGGTCAGGGCGGGTCGGTGCGGGGCGGGGCGCTGCAGCTGCGGGCCGGCGCCGCCTCCAGCCTGGACGGAGGCCGCGGCGTGACCTGACTCGGTGCAAGACGCCTGTGAGGGGCGGGGCCCCGAGCGGCGCCAGCCCCGCGTGCACCACGGGGTGGAGCGAGGCGGGACGAGGCGGGGCGGGGCGGGGCGGACATGGCCAAGGGGGGCCAGAGGGGCCTGGCCGGGTCAGCCTGCGGCAGGGGTGCTTAGTTTGAACGTGTCCACGACTAACTCTTGTACAGCCTCCTCGAAGGGGAGAGGGACGAGCGGAAGGACGCCCAATGAGCGCGCTCCCCGCGCCAGCCCTGACCTGATTGGCCAGCGTACGGCGACGTGGAGAGGGGGGGGTGGGTCAGGTCGGCCAGGCCCAGCACGTCCAGGCTGTGCGGCAGGCTGAGGCCCAGCCCGGCGTACGGCACGGGCGTGGACCCCGCGGTGCTACCGTTCGACAAAATTTGACTCGAATCTGTAAAAAAGTGGTGAGGTGAGCGGCGGCGGAGGCGGCGCGGCGCGGCGGTGGGGGTGCCCAGCGAGGGGCACGTGCAGGGGTCCCGCCCAGCCCCGCCACGCACCGCCCCGCCCCGCTCCCGAGGCACTCCAGGGGCATGTCCCCGTGTTGTGGCGCCCTCTTACGGGACAATGCGGGGCTCAGGCCAGAGGCGGGGCGGGGTGGGGCGGGCGGGGCGGGGCAGTGTAGGGACTCCGAGCCTCAAAAAGCGAAAAGCAAGCAGCGGCGGCGGCGGCGGCGTCGGCGGCGGAGCAAGCAGCGTCAGCAGCAGCAGCAGCAGCAGCGGCAGTGTCAGCACCAAGCGGGGAGCAGAGAAGCAGCAGGCAGCCGCCGCCGCGCCCCCCGTGCCGGCCCAGCGACCCGCCCACCACCTGATGCTGCTGAGGGCGTGAGACAGTGGCGGAGCTGTGGGCGTTGGTGTGGGCGTGGCAGGGGGGACTAAGCGGCGAACACATGACACGAAGGGTGATACAGGCACGGAGCTGGGGCGTGCGGGGGTGCATAGGGCAGGGGGGTGAGGGAACGGGGGAAGGGGGCGGGGTGTGGGAGGGGGCAGGAAGGCTGGGGAGACTAAGGGTTTGACTGGAGGGCTTGAGACGGCTTGACTGGGACCTTAACGGGGGGGGGGGGGGGGCTGAGGGGGCTGCACAAAAATCTTACTGGGGGGCTGCATCGGGCCTTACTGATTCCTGACTGGGGCTGAGCTTACTAGCAGCTGGAGAAGGACAAGACGGGAGTGGATGAGCGGGAGGAGGAGCGGTGGGGAGGAAGACGTGAATGCAGAGGAGGAGGAGGAGGAGGAGGAGGAGGAGGGCAGACCAAGCAAGGAGAGTCCACTTTCGCCACTCCAGAACCACAAGAATGACAACAACAACAAAAGAAGAAATTATAATCCTGTAAGATGCTTTTTCTTTTATAATTTTGAGAGCAACGTTTTCTTCATAATTCCACAAAGACGGATCAGGTATTTTTTTTCTCCACTGTTACTTCTTGCCCACTAGGACCAACATTTCATTTTATTGTGGTATTACTTTTTTTTTTTTTCTTGACCAATTTTTTCCGTCCTTTTTTCTTTGTGTGTGTGTGGGGGGGGGGGGGGGAATTTTAGAGACCAATTTTCTTTATTTTTTTTATTTTCAAGATCATGTTTTTTTAATTTTCTTTTTGAGGGGTAACTAATTTTATGTATTTCTTATAATTTTTTTGTCGATTTTGATATTTCCTGGACAAGACCAAATATTTTCCATCTATTCTTAACACTCTGCTTTTAATACTTCTTGCAAAACAGATAAGCTTTCTACTCCCCTCCTTTATCTTTACTATCATTAATTCCTCTCCTTAACTTTTTCTGGGGGATGGAAATCTAGCCTGGACGTCTTCGCATGCTTGGTCACAAAAACACCCACAAGTAAGACTCTTAAGGAATCAGACGTGTACAGGGGAGCTCCAGGGTGACGGGGTGACATTTAACTAAACACAGGGTCACGGGGGGGGTAGGGTCATGAAGGGGTCAGGAAAGGGTCACAAGGGGTCAGGGAGGGGTCAGGGATCAGGACGCTTACTCAAAAAACAAAAATCACACGTAAAAAAACACTACAGCAAGACCAAACATCAACACAACAAGCATTCGCACGCCATTGCCAGCCAGCCAGCCAGCCATCATCATCATCAGCCACAACAAACGTATCATCAGCCTTGCCAACGGGGTAGCTAAGGAGGCGCGAAGCTGAGGAAGTGAGTGAAGGAGGAAGGCAAGAAATGGCCACGTTACTCTGTTGCTGCATGTAGGTGTAGCGGAGTAAGGCCAGTTTGTAGAGGGACATGTCTGCTGCAGGAGGAGGAGGAGGGGGACGAGGAGGAGGAAGAGGAGGAGGAGGAAGTAAAGAGTAGGAGGGACGGTGTAATGGAGGATAGATAGAAAAATGGTGAAGAGGAGGAGGAGCAGGAGGAGGAGGAGGAGTAATAGGGACGGTACAGGAGATAGGAAAGGATGAAGAAGAGAAGGGAGAGGAGAAGAAAAGGAGGAACGGTGTAATGTAGGACAGGGATAAAAAGGAAAGGAGGAGGAGGAAGACAAGGGGTTAAGAGGAAGAGACGGTAAAGGAGAAGGAGGAGGAGGAGGAGGAGGAGGAGGAAAGGAGTCATGGTGGAGTAATGGGGAACAAACAGGGGGAAGAGGAGATAAAGGAAGAGGAGGAGGAGGAGAGGAAGATGGGATGAAAGTTAGGAAGGGAACAGAAAGGAAAGAGGGAGGAGGAGGAGGAGGAGGAGGAGGAGGAGGAGGAGGAAGAGAAGAAAGAGAAATGCAAAGAGGAAGAAGAGAACATATAAACGAAAGAAGGAAGGAAGGAAGGAAGAGAGGAAGAAAGAAAGAAAGGAAGGAAGGAAGGAAGGAAGGAAGGGACAAGGGAAGGGGGAAAGACAAGAGAAAAAAAACAGACATGGAGATAATTTAAGAGGGCAACATCCATACACTCATACAGACACATACCATTCAGGAGAGAGACAGAAAAAGACTGAAAAAGAAAAAGATAGATAGATATATAGATAGAACAACACTTTCCTCTAATAAAAACAATACGAGAGAGGGAGGGAAGACAAGGAAGCATGGATGGAAAACGTAAAGCAAAACAATACAAGAAGACAACTCTATGCAGGGGAGAATGGAAACCGACTGGTGGACAAGGAAGAAAACGTGACGCTCTTCAAACATTTTAGGGCGAACTGGGGGAAAACGAAACATTTAGTGCAGCGAAGCTTACAGTGTATTCCCGTCATATTAGTGGAGACATGGACCATAGTAGTAATAGTATCAATAGGAAGGGTGGTATTAATAGCAGTAATAGTGAGTAATGGTGCTAAATAGTGCTCTTGTTAGCTCAGACTTGATAAAGAGAAATATTGGAGGGTGGCTGGTGGGCTGACAGACACATATTATATACAGACAGTTATATACAGCATGAGTTGTATTAGTAGTGACACACACACACACACACACACACACACACACACACACACACACACACACACACACACACACACACAAACTCCTTTCATAAACACGTACACACAAACACACAAAAGCATTCCACTAAGATATACCTTCATTAAAACACACACACACACACACACACACACACACACACACACACACACACACACACACACACACACACACACACACACACATAGAAATACACCCTCCACCATTATAAGAGAAAACGGGACCACTGAAAGGGAGACTCAGGCAATACCATGGGAAGAGACCACAAGGGGGAGAAGGGACAAAGCTAACAGAGAGAACACACTCGCCGACTTACCCGGAGTGATGTCCCCGGAGTCTGGGCTCTGTAGGTCGGCGCTGAGGGAGCCCGAGCGTGACCATGAGTTCTTGGGTGAGCCTTGGGCCTTCTTCAAGCTCTGCATCTCCAGCAGCAGCTCCTCGTGGCGAAGGTTTTGTACTTCCGCCTTCTTCTCCAGCTCACGGATCTTTGACTGTGGCGGCGAGGGAAAATATATAATGAACAGCAAGAAATGGCGCTAAAAAAACATTGTAGTTGTGTTTAGACGAGAGGAGGAGGAAGAGGAGGAAGAATAAGTGGTAAGGGCGAAAAGTGAGGGGAAAAAAAGACGATGTAGAATCAAGAGGTGACGCTTGAAATAAAAAGTGTAATTGTGCAAAATATAAGGATACACTCCATCCAACCCTGCCGCGTTCATACCTGCAGGGCGTCCACCACCTCGACGGACTAAGGTTATAGAGACTGACGCTAAAGATACAGAAGCCTTAAGAGACAAAAGGTAAAGAGATTGGGAGAGACAAACGGTAAACTCCATCCAACCCTGCCGCGTTCATTCCTGCAGGGCGTCCACCACCTCGACGGACTAAGGGTATATAAAGACTGAAGCTAAAGAGACATAACCCTAAAGAGACAGAAGGTAAAGAGATAGGGACTAAGAGACAAACGGTAAACTCCATCCAACCCTGCCGCGTTCATACCTGCAGGGCGTCCACCACCTCGACGGACTAAGAGTATAGAGACTGAAGCTAAAGAGACAGAAACCTTAAGAGACAAAAGGTAAAGAGATTGGGAGAGACAAACGGTAAACTCCATCCAACCCTGTCGCGTTCATACCTACAGGGCGTCCACCACCTCGACGGACTAAGGGTATATAAAGACTGAAGCTAAAGAGACAGAAACCTTAAGAGACAGAAGGTAAAGAGATTGGGAGAGACAAACGGTAAACTCCATCCAACCCTGCCGCGTTCATACCTGCAGGGCGTCCACCACCTCGACGGACTAAGAGTATAGAGACATGCTAAAGAGACAGAAACCAAAAGAGAGAGAAAGTAAAGAAATTGAGACTAAAGACATAGGGTAGACTCCATCCACCCCTGCCGCGTCCGTACCTGCAGGGCCTCCACCACCTCGACGGACGCCTTCCTGTTCTTGTCGGTGACCCGGGAGGAGTCGGCCAGGTCCGCCTGCTGCTCCCGAAGCTGCGCCAACGCCTCGGCATGCTGCCGCTCCAACTCTCGCCGCTTGTCGGCAGCATCTTTCATTTGCTGCGGGGAGACGAAGGAAGGTTACGTGTGGTTGGGGAGGTCGGGGAGTGGTGGTTGGGGGGTGGTAGTGGTCGGGGGAAGGGTTGTGTTTGGGGATGTGGTGGTTGTGGTGGTGGGGTGGTGGTTGTGGTGGTGTACGTGGTGGTTAACAAGAGGACGGTGATGGTGTTGAGTGTAGCTGGGGTGTGGTGGTGGTGGTTGTTGTCAAGGTGTGTGATTGTTTTAGATGTGGTGGTGGCGGTGGTATGGTGGTGGTGGTGGTGGTAATGGTGGTGTGGGAGTGATATGGAAAGGGGAGGGGAGTATGTATTAGAAGCAGTAATAATAGTAGCAGAAGTAGTAATAGTAGTAGTAGTAGTAATAGTAGTAATAATAGTAGCAGTAGTAGTAATAGTAGTAGTAGTAGTAATAGTAGTAATAATAGTAGCAGTAGTAGTAATAGTAGCAGTAGTAGTAATAGTAGTAATAATAGTAGCAGTAGTAGTAATAGTAGTAGTAGTAATAGTAGTAATAATAGTAGCAGTAGTAGTAATAGTAGCAGTAGTAGTAATAGTAGTAATAATAGTAGCAGTAGTAGTAATAGTAGCAGTAGTAGTAATAGTAGTAGTAGTAGTAGTAATAGTAGCCGTAGTAGTAATAGTAGTAGTAGCAGTAGTAGCAGTAGTAGTAGCAGTAATAGTAGCAACAGTAGTAGCAGCAGCAGATATAGTGGAAGTGTTAGCAGCAGTAGTAGTAGCAGTAGTAATAATAATAGAAGTAACACAAGAATTTGGAAGGATTCGACGAGAACAACAATGACAACAACAACAACGGCAGTAACAGCAGTAGTGACAACAACAACAACAACAACAACAACAACAACAACACGGATGGAGCACGGAGGGACAACATGGAGAATATAAATAATAAGATAAATGAAAAGGAAACGAAAGTGAAAAAAAAAAAATAATTCAGAACAAGTGAATATAAGTAAAATAAAACACAACAAAACAAATAAAAAAACAAGGAAAACAATAAACAAGGCAAAAGGTAAGGTAAGGTAAGTAAGGTAGAGTAACGAGAGATTAAAAAACAACCAAACAATAAAACAAATAAAATAAACAAGAAAAACAATAAACAAGGCAAAAAGTAAGGTAAGGTAAGTCAGGTATTGTAACAAGTAATTAAGTAAACAATATACTTATACAAAGGGAGAGAAAACAAAGGGAATAAGATAATCAAAGGGTAATAGGATAAATAAAGGGTTACCGAGACACTGACAAAGGGAAGGGAGAGCATCGATAAGGGAAAGGGAGGGCCATAAAGGGAGGAGAGCTGGCAGGGGTAGATGACAAGGGTGACAAAGGGAGAGCGAACCGTGTACAAAGGGAATGAACACTGAACGGGAAAGAGAAGGGATTTAAGGGAGAGAAAGACTAAAGGGAGAGACATAAAGGGAGAGGGAAGGGAATACAGGGAGGAGAGCTGACAGGGGTAGATGACAAGGGTGACAAAGGGAGAGCGAACCGTGTACAAAGGGAATGAACACTGAACGGGAAAGAGAAGGGATTTAAGGGAGAGAAAGACTAAAGGGAGAGACATAAAGGGAGAGGGAAGGGAATACAGGGAGGAGAGCTGGCAGGGGTAGATGACAGGGGTTACAAAGGGATAGCGAACCACTGATAAAGGGAGTGAACACCAGAAGGGAAAGAGAATGGGAGGGAGGCAAAACAACAGCAACAACAACACTAACAAGAAAAGGGAGGATGAAAGAGGTAGCAAAAAGGGAAAAAGGGAGTTAGTAAGTAAAGGGAGAAAGGGCAAATCTAGAAGGGAAGGGAGAATACCAAAGGGAGGGAAAGGGAGGGAGGAAGGGAGGCAAAACAACAGCAACAACACTAAGGGAGGATGAAGGTAGCAAAAAGGGAAAAAGGGAGTTAGTAAGTAAAGGGAGAAAGGGCAAATCTGGAAGGGAAGGGAGAATATCAAAGGGAGGGAAAGGGAGGGGGGAGGCAAAACAACAGCAACAACAACAACAACATCGCCCCCATTCCCCACCCACGCCAGCATCATCACCATCGTCACCAGCAGCAGCGGCGTCATACTCACAATAAGCACCGTCTCGAGCGAGCTGCCCCCCCGGGCTCGTGGGGCGTCAGCCAGGCCGTAAACATCCTCAAACTGACGCCGCGGACAGAACGACAGACGGCCAGAGTTAGGAAGGTTAGGGGGGAAAGAGGCTGGTTAGGGGGGTTGTTTGGGGGGTTAGGGAAGGTTAGGTTAGGTTAGGTTAGGTTGAAGTTAGAGAGGCGTTTTAGGAATGATGAATAGATAGTGAAAGGTTAGGATAGGTTAAGTTAGGTTAGGTTAGGTTAGGACTGGGTCACTGGAGGTTAGGGAAGGTTAAGTTAGGTTAGGTTAGGTTAGGACTGGGTCACTGGAGGTTAGGGAAGGTTAAGTTAGGTTAGGTTAGAAGAGGTTAGGAAAGTTTAGGAAAGGTTAGGGAAGGTAAGGAGTTAGGGAAAGGTCAGGAAAGGGATAATGACTCGTTAGAGAAAGGTTAGGAAAGGTTAGGTTAGGTTAGGTTAGGACTGGGTTACTGGAGGTTAGGGAAGGTTAAGTTGGGTCAGAAGAGGTTAGGAAAGTTTAGGAAAGGTTAGGCAATGTTAGAATTGGTTAGGGAAGGTTAGGAGTTAGGGAAAGGTCAGGAAAGTCGTGTTTGGTA